>NW_027206856.1:40000-102351 GCF_032191515.1 Phaenicophaeus curvirostris
CCCTCCCTCCCTGGGGTGAAATCCAGCCGGAGGCCCCTTCCCCGCGGGGTCCCCGCTGGGCCCTCTTCAATCTCTTCATCCCTGACCTGGATGAAGGCATCGAGCGTTCTCTGAGCGAGTTTGGAGATGACACTGAGCTGGGGGGGAGCTGGATCTGCTGGAGGGGTTTGAGGTTCTCCAAAGGGATCGGAACGGGCCGGATCCGTGGGCTGAGACCCACGGGATGAGGTTCCACCAGGACCTTGGGGCACAACAACCCCGGGCAGCTCCAGACCAGGAGAAGCGAGACTGGAAAGGGCCTGGAGGAGAAGGACCTGGGGGTTGGTGGAACAGGGATGGCCAAGGAGGCCAAGGGCATCTTGGCTTGGAGCAGACACGGCGTGGCCAGCACGGCCAGGGAGGTTCTTCTCCCTTGGACTCAGCCCTGGGGAGACCAAACCTTGAGAACTTTGTTGAGCTGTGGGCCCCTCCCCACAAGGAGGATGAGGCTCTGGAGCGAGGCCAGAGAAGAGCAACGGAGCTGGGGAAGGGGCTGGAGAGCAAGTTTGAGGAGCTGGCATGGTTTATCCTGGAGAAGAGGAGGCTGAGGGGAGACCTCATTGCTCTTTCCCTGAGAGGAGGTTGTGGAGAGGAGGGAGCTGGGCTCTTCTCCCAAAAACAGGGGACAGGACGAGAGGGAACGGCCTCGAGCTCCACCAGGGGAGGGTCAGGCTGGACAGCAGGGAAAAATTCTTCACGGAAAGGGTCATCAGGCCCTGGAACAGGGAGGGGGTTGAGTCCCCTTCCCTGGAGGGTTTAAGGGCCGGGTGGACGAGGCGCTGAGGGACGCGGGTGAGTGTTTGATGGGGACGGTTGGACTCGCTGATCTCCTCCAACCTGGTTATTTTATGATTCTATGATTCCTTCCCTCTTCTTTCCTCGATTCCCGCTCGGCTGCCGCCTCCCCCGGGCCGTCTCCCGCCTGCAGGCCTTGCTGGAGCACGTGGAGGCTTTCCAGGCCGACGCGCAGGAGGCTCTGGAGTCGGAGTCGCCCGCGCCGGCCGCTCTGCGGGATCTCC
Organism: Phaenicophaeus curvirostris; assembly: GCF_032191515.1. Lineage (NCBI taxonomy): Eukaryota > Metazoa > Chordata > Aves > Cuculiformes > Cuculidae > Phaenicophaeus > Phaenicophaeus curvirostris. Next base: position 41,059 of record NW_027206856.1, read on the forward strand.
TGGAGCGCGGCGGCCGCCTCGGGGTGGAGGTGCCCGAGAGCCGCCTGCTGGAGCGGCAGCTGGCCCAGGCCGCCTGGCTGGACGAGGTGACGGCCACGCTGAGGTCCCCCCGCGCCCGGGTGCCGCTCCCCGTCATGAGGGGCCTCATCCAGGCCGGCCGGACCGTGGCGCCCAGCCCCGCCGTCGACGTGGCCATGGCCGAGCTGCAGGAGCTGCTCACCATCGCCCAGCGCTGGGAGGAGAAGGCCCAGATGTGCCTCGAGGCCAGGTCGGGGCCCCGAGGGGGCGGCGGCGGGGCAGAAGGGGGCGGCTTGGGGCCAAAAGGAGTCAGTTTGGGGCCAAAAGGGGGTTTTGGGGGGCCAAAAGGGGTCAGTTTGGGGCCAGAAGGGGTCAGTTTTGGGGCCAAAAGGGTTCAGTCTGGGTCCAAAAGAGGTTTTAAAGGGGTCAGTTTGGGGCCAAAAGGGGTCAGTTTGGGGCCAAAAGAGGTTTTAAAGGGGCCAAAAGGGGTTTAAAGGGGTTGGTTTGGGGCCAAAAGGGGTCGGTTCGGGGCCAAAAGAGAGTTAAAGGGGTCAGTTTGGGCCCAAAAGGGGTTTTCAAGGGGCCAAAAGGGGTTTTAAGGGGCCAAAAGGCGTTTTAAAGGGGCCAAAAGGGGTTAGTTTGGGGCCAAAAATGGTCTTAAGGGGCCAAAAGGAGTCAGTTTGGGGCCAAAAGAGGTTTTAAATGGGCTGAAAGGGGTCAGTTTGGGGCCAGAAGAGGTTTTAAGGGGCCAAAAGGGGTTTTAAAGGGGCTAAAAGGGGTCGGTTTGGGGCCAAAAGGGGTCAGTTTGGGGCCAAAAGGGGTTTTAAAGGGGCTAAAAGGGGTCGGTTTGGGGCCAGAAGGGGTCAGTTTGGGGCCAAAAGGGGTTTTAAAGGGGCAAAAAAGGGGTCAGTTTGGGGCCAGAAGAGGTTTTAAGGGGCCAAAAGGGGTCAGTTTGGGGCCAGAAGAGGTTTTAAGGGGCCAAGAGGGGTCAGTTTGGGGCCAGAAGAGGTTTTAAGGGGCCAAGAGGGGTCAGTTTGGGGCCAGAAGAGGTTTTAAGGGGCCAAAAGGGGTCAGTTTGGGGCTAAAAGGGGTTTTAAGGGGCCAGAAGAGGTTTTAAGGGGGCAAAAGGGGTTTTAAGGGGTCAGTTTGGGGCCAAAAGGGGTTTAAAGGGGTCAGTTTGGGGCCAGAAGAGGTTTTAAGGGACCAAAAGGGGTCAGTTTGGGGCCAAAAATGGTCTTAAGGGGCCAAAAGGAGTCAGTTTGGGGCCAAAATTTTAAGGAGGCAAAAGGAGTCAAATTGGGGCCAGAAGGGGTTTATGGGGCTCAAAGTGTCCGGAATGGGGCCAAGAAGGGTTTTAGGGGGGCAAAAGGAGCCGTATTAGGGTCAAAAAGGGGTTTTCATGGGGCAAAAGGAGTCGGATTGGGGCTAAAAGGGGGTTTAGGAGGGCAAAAGGGGTCGGATTGGGGCCAAAAGTGGTTTTAGGGGGGCAAAGGGGATCGGCTTGGGGCCAAAAAGGAGTTTTAGGGGGGCAAAAGGAGTCAGATTGGGGCCAAAAAGGGTTTTAGGGGGGCAAAGGGGGTCGGATTGGGGCCAAAAAGGGTTTTAAGGGGGTAAAAGGGGCCAGATTTGGAGCCAGAAGAGGTTTTGGGGTGGCCGAAGGGGCTTTAGGGGGCCGGAAGGGTTCGGGTTTGGATCCTGAGCCTCGGGATTCCTCGAGCGTCCCCCGTCCCGCAGGCAGAAGCACCCCCCGGCCACGCTCGCCGCCATCATCAAGGAGGCGGAAAACATCCCCGCTCTCCTCCCCAACATCCAAGCGCTGAAGGAAGCTCTGGCCAAGGCCCGCGCCTGGATCGCCGACGTCGAGGAGATCCAGGTGGGCCCCGGCGATCCCATTTTTTCCCCCCCAGGAGGGGCTCAAACTCCACTTTCAACGCTTCTATCCGCCCCCCAACCCCGATTCCCACAGAACGGAGACCACTACCCGTGCCTGGATGACCTGGAGGGGCTGGTGGCCGTGGGCCGGGATTTGCCGGTGCGGCTGGAGGAGCTGCGGCAGCTGGAGGTGCAAGTGCCACGGCTCATTCCTGGCGGGATAAAGCCTCTCGCACCTTCCTCAAGAAAAATTCCTGCTACACCTTGTTGGAGGTGGGAGGGCGGCGAGTTTCGGGGGGGTGGGGGGGAAACGAGGATCGGGGGGGGGTGGGAATCCACGGGGAAGCGACGCCGCCTCGTTTTGTCGCCGAAGGTGCTTTGTCCGTGCGCCGACGCCGGCTCCGACAGCAGCAAGAGGCTCAAGTGGAGGCAGGAGCCGGGGCTCTACAAGCTAGACGCCGAGAGTTTAGGGCTCTCGGCGCAGGATCTGCGCGATCCCGGCGCTGTGGTGAGCCAGGAGGGCACCCCGCGTCTCCCCCAGACCCCTCGCGTCTCCCCAAACCCCTCGCGTCTCCCCAAACCCCCTCACGTCTCCCCCAGACCCCTTCACATCCCGCCCCATATGGCTCGAATGGCTCCTGTGCCCCTTAAAAGAGCTCAAATCACTCGCACCGGCCACGGAAAACGCTCAAAAACCCCCCAAAACCCACTTGTGCGCCCTCAGCTTGTTCCGATTTCCCTTAAACTGCTCACGCACGCCCCAAAATGGCTCAAATTGCCCCCCAAAACTGCTTTTCTCCCCTCAAAACCGCTCTCGTCCCACCCCAAACTGCTCTTATCCCGGCCAAAACTACTCAAACGGCTCACGTGCTCCCCAAAACGGCTCAAATCGCCCCCAAAAACCACTCGTGTCCCTTCAAAACAACTCAAACCCCTTCTGTCCCGCCCAAAATGGCTCAGATTGCTCACACCAACCACAAAAAAGCTTAAAAAAAACCCCAAAAACCACTTGTGTGCCCTCAAATTGTTCCTGTCCCCCCAAACTACTCCTCAAACTGCTCACGCACCCCCCAGAATGGCTCTAATCGACTCCAAAAGACACTTTTCTCCCCTCAAAACCGCTCTCATCCCACCCCAAACTGCTCTTATCCCGGCCAAAACTACTCAAACAGCTCACGTGCTCCCCAAAACGGCTCGAATCACCCTCATAATCCACTCGTGTCTCTCCAAACCACAAAAATGCTCAAAAAAAACCCCAAAACCACTTTTGTCCCCTCAAAAACGGCTCAGATGCCCCCAGAATTGGTTCTGGTGCCTTTCGAACCCTTTGTGTCCCCCCAAAACCCCCTTGTGTCCCCTCAAAACCCTCGTGTTCCCTCCAAAAACTGTGGCTGTTCCCTCAGAATGGCTCAACACGCCCCAAACTGGTTCTGTTACCCCTCGTTTCCCCACAAAACCTTCACATCCCCCCCAAAAAACCCTCATGTTCCCTCCAAAAACCATGTCTGCTCCCCTCCAATGGCTCAAATCCCCTCTGAACTGGTTCTGGTGCCTCTCAAACCCCTCGTTTCCCCCCAGAACCCTCACATCCCCCCAAAAAACATGTCTGTCCCCTCCAAAATGGCTCAAATCCTCCCAGAAACTGGTTCTGGTGCCCCTCAAACCCCTCATTTCCCCCCCAACCCCTCACGTTCCCTCCAAAAACTGTGGCTGTCCCCCAAAAATGGCTGAAATCCCTCCCAAACTGGTTCTGGTGCCCCTCAAACCCTCACGTCCCCCCAAAAACCCTCATGTTCCCTCCAAAATCCATGTCTGTCCTCTCCAAAATGGCTGAAACCCGCTCCAAACTGGTTCTGGTGCCCCATAGACCCCTCATTTCTCCTCAAAACCCCCTTATTTCCCCCCAAACCCCTCACGTCCCCCCCTCAAACCCCTCGTTTCCCTCCAAAACCCTCATCTTCCCTCCAAAACCCTCATGTTCCCTCCTAAAACCATGTCTGAACCCTCCAAAATGGCTCAAATCCCCTCTGAACTGGTTCTGGTGCCTCTCAAACCCCTCATTTCTCCTCAAAACCCTCTCATTTCACCCCCAAACCCTCACGTTCCCTCCAAAAACTGTGGCTGTCCCCCCAAAATGGCTCCAATCCCCTCCAAAAACCATCTCTGTCCCATCCAAACTGGCTGAAACCCGCTCCAAACTGGTTCTGGTGCCCCTCAAACCCCTCGTTTCCCCCAAAAACCGTCACGTTCCCCCCCTCAAACCCCTCGTTTCCCTCCAAAACCCTCACATTCCCTCCTAAAACCATGTCTGTCCCCTCCAAAATGGCTCAAATCCCCCCAGAAACTGGTTCTGGTGCCCCTCAAACCCCTCATTTCCCCCAAAACCCATGTCTGAACCCTCCAAAATGGCTGAAATCCCCCCTGAACTGGTTCTGGTGCCCCTCAAACCCCTCATTTCCCCCAAACCCCATGTCTGAACCCTCCAAAATGGCTGAAACCCGCTCCAAACTGCTTCTGGTCCCCCTCAAACCCCTCGTTTCCCCCCAAACCCATGTCTGAACCCTCCAAAATGGCTGAAATCCCCCCTGAACTGGTTCTGGTGCCCCTCAAGCCCCTCATTTCCCCCAAAACCCATGTCTGAACCCTCCAAAATGGCTCAAATCCTCCCAGAAACTAGTTCTGGTGCCCCTCAAACCCCTCGTTTCTCCCCAAAAACCATGTCTGTCCCCTCCAAAATGGCTGAAACCCGCTCCAAACTGCTTCTGGTGCCCCTCAAACCCCTCATTTCCCCCCAAAACCATGTCTGAACCCTCCAAAATGGCTGAAATCCCCCCTGAACTGGTTCTGGTGCCCCTCAAACCCCTCATTTCCCCCCCAAACCCTCACATTCCCTCCTAAAACCATGTCTGTCCCCTCCAAAATGGCTGAAACCCGCTCCAAACTGCTTCTGGTGCCCCTCAAACCCCTCGTTTCCCCCCAAAACCCACTTTCTTTCCCCTTTCTCTCCCCTCAGATCGTGGCCTTCAAGGAGGGCGAGCAGAAGGAGAAGGAGGGGATGCTGCGGCTGCGTCACGCCAACGCGCAGAAGGCCGCGCCGCCCCTGCCGGGCCCCGGCCCCCCGTCCTGCGTGTGCGGCCAAGCGGCCAGCGCCGGGATGCTGCAGTGCCAGCTCTGCCGAGACTGGTTTCACGGCTCGTGCGTCGCTTGGCCTCGCTTAGGGGCTCAAAAACCTTCTCCGGCCTGGTGGGAGTGGGACGCCAAATTCCTTTGCCCCCTTTGCCAACGCTCGCGCCGGCCCCGCTTGGAAACCATCTTGGCGCTGCTGGTGGCGCTGCAGAAGCTGCCGGTTCGCCTGCCGGAGGGCGAAGCGCTGCAGTGCTTGACCGAACGAGCCATCACCTGGCAGGATCGCGCCCGGCAGCTCTTGGCGGCGCCGGACGTGGCCGCGGCCTTGGAGAGGTTGGCGGCTCTACGGCACCGGCTGCACGGCGACGGGGCCGGCGCCCTGCGGGAGGCCAGCCGCAACGAGCAGACCAAGGTGGGGGGCACGGGGACGGGGCCGGGGGGGTTGGGGGGCAGAGAAATGGGGGTTAGAGGGGTTGGGGGGCAGAGAAATGGGGGTTAGAGGGGTTGGGGGGCAGAGAAATGGGGGTTAGAGGGGTTGGGGGGCAGAGAATTGGGGGCTGGAGGGGTTGGGGGGCAGAGAAATGGGGGTTAGAGGGGTTGGGGGGCAGAGAATTGGGGGTTAGAGGGGTTGGGGGGCAGAGAAATGGGGGTTAGAGGGGTTGGGGGGCAGAGAATTGGGGGCTGGAGGGGTTGGGGGGCAGGGGGGGGTTGGGGGGCAGAGAAATGGGGGTTAGAGGGGTTGGGGGGCAGAGAATTGGGGGTTAGAGGGGTTGGGGGGCAGAGAAATGGGGGTTAGAGGGGTTGGGGGGCAGAGAAATGGGGGTTAGAGGGGTTGGGGGGCAGAGAAATGGGGGTTAGAGGGGTTGGGGGGCAGAGAAATGGGGGTTAGAGGGGTTGGGGGCAGAGAAATGGGGGTTAGAGGGGTTGGGGCAGAGAAATGGGGGTTCGAGGGGTTGGGGGGCAGAGAAATGGGGGTTAGAGGGGGTGGGGCAGAGAAATGGGGGTTAGAGGGGTTGGGGGGGCAGAGAAATGGGGGTTAGAGGGGGTGGGGCAGAGAAATGGGGGTTAGAGGGGTTGGGGGGGCAGAGAAATGGGGGTTAGAGGGGTTGGGGGGCAGAGAAATGGGGGTTAGGGGGGTTGGGGGGCAGAGAAATGGGGGTTAGAGGGGTTGGGGGGCAGAGAATTGGGGGTTAGAGGGGTTGGGGGGCAGAGAAATGGGGGTTAGAGGGGTTGGGGGGCAGAGAATTGGGGGCTGGAGGGGTTGGGGGGCAGGGGGGGGTTGGGGGGCAGAGAAATGGGGGTTAGAGGGGTTGGGGGGCAGAGAATTGGGGGTTAGAGGGGTTGGGGGGCAGAGAAATGGGGGTTAGAGGGGTTGGGGGGCAGAGAAATGGGGGTTAGAGGGGTTGGGGGGCAGAGAAATGGGGGTTAGAGGGGTTGGGGGGCAGAGAAATGGGGGTTAGAGGGGTTGGGGGCAGAGAAATGGGGGTTAGAGGGGTTGGGGCAGAGAAATGGGGGTTAGAGGGGTTGGGGGGCAGAGAAATGGGGGTTAGAGGGGGTTGGGGGGCAGAGAAATGGGGGTTAGAGGGGTTGGGGGGCAGAAAATGGGGGTTAAAGGGGGTTGGGGGGCCGAGAAATGGGGGTTAGAGGGGTTGGGGGGCAGAGAAATGGGGGTTAGGGGGGGTTGGGGGGCAGAGAAATGGGGGTTAGAGGGGTTGGGGGGCAGAGAAATGGGGGTTAGAGGGGTTGGGGGGCAGAGAAATGGGGGTTAGAGGGGTTGGGGGGCAGAGAAATGGGGGCTGGAGGGGGTTGGGGGGCAGAGAAATGGGGGTTAGAGGGGGTTGGGGGGCAGAGAAATGGGGGTTAGAGGGGTTGGGGGGCAGAGAAATGGGGGTTGGAGGGGTTGGGGGGCAGAGAAATGGGGGTTAGAGGGGGTTGGGGGGCAGAGAAATGGGGGTTGGAGGGGTTGGGGGGCAGAGAAATGGGGGCTGGAGGGGTTGGGGGGCAGAGAAATGGGGGCTGGAGGGGTTGGGGGGCAGAGAAATGGGGGTTAGACGGGTTGGGGGGCAGAGAATTGGGGGTTAGAGGGGTTGGGGGGCAGAGAAATGGGGGTTAGGGGGGTTGGGGGGCAGAGAATTGGGGGTTAGAGGGGTTGGGGGGCAGAGAAATGGGGGTTAGAGGGGGTTGGGGGCAGAGAAATGGGGGTTAGAGGGGTTGGGGGGCAGAGAAATGGGGGTTAGAGGGGTTGGGGGGCAGAGAAATGGGGGTTGGAGGGGTTGGGGGCAGAGAAATGGGGGTTAAAGGGGTTGGGGGGCAGAGAAATGGGGGCTGGAGGGGTTGGGGGGCAGAGAAATGGGGGTTAGAGGGGTTGGGGGGCAGAGAAATGGGGGTTAGAGGGGGTTGGGGGCAGAGAAATGGGGGTTAGAGGGGTTGGGGGGCAGAGAAATGGGGGTTAGAGGGGGTTGGGGGCAGAGAAATGGGGGTTAGAGGGGTTGGGGGGCAGAGAAATGGGGGTTAGAGGGGTTGGGGCAGAGAAATGGGGGTTCGAGGGGTTGGGGGGCAGAGAAATGGGGGCTGGAGGGGTTGGGGGGCAGAGAAATGGGGGTTAGAGGGGTTGGGGGGCAGAGAAATGGGGGTTAGAGGGGTTGGGGGGCAGAGAATTGGGGGTTAGAGGGGTTGGGGGGCAGAGAAATGGGGGTTAGGGGGGTTGGGGGGCAGAGAATTGGGGGTTAGAGGGGTTGGGGGGCAGAGAAATGGGGGTTAGAGGGGTTGGGGGGCAGAGAATTGGGGGTTAGAGGGGTTGGGGGGCAGAGAAATGGGGGTTAGAGGGGTTGGGGGGCAGAGAAATGGGGGTTAGAGGGGTTGGGGGGCAGAGAATTGGGGGTTAGAGGGGTTGGGGGGCAGAGAAATGGGGGTTAGAGGGGTTGGGGGGCAGAGAAATGGGGGTTGGAGGGGGTTGGGGGGCAGGAGGAGGGGTTGGGGGGCAGGGGGGGTTGGGGGGCAGAGAAATGGGGGTTAGAGGGGTTGGGGGGCAGAGAAATGGGGGTTGGAGGGGTTGGGGGGCAGGAGGGGGGATTGGGGGGCAGAGAAATGGGGGTTAGAGGGGTTGGGGGGCAGGAGGAGGGGTTGGGGGGCAGGGGGGGTTGGGGGGCAGAGCGGTGTGGGGTGCGGGCGCCGTGGGGCGGCTTTGATCTCTTCCCCCCCCCTCAGGTTTCCGTGGAGAACGGCGCCGGCCCCGGCCCCGAGAAACACGGCCCCTCGGGTGAGAGCACTGGGGGGACACTGGGATCCACTGGGATCCACTAGGAACACGGGGGGGGTGGGTACTGGGATCCACTGGGATGCACTGGGGGGCTCTGCACCCGCCCTGGATCCACTGGGGGGATCCGCCAGGCTCTAGGGGGGGCCCATGGGTGCTGGGGGGATCCCGTGGGTGCCCTGTGGATCCCATGGGATCCTGTGGGTGCTGGGTGGATTCGGTGGATCCCGTGGGTGCCCTGTGGATCCTGTGGGTGCCCCATGGATCCCATGAGGCTCTGTGGGTGCTCTGTGGATCCCGTGGGTGCCCCATGGATCCCGTGAGTCCCATGGATCCTGTGGCTGCCCCATAGATGCCGTGGGTCCCTCTGGACCCCACAGGATCCTGTGGGTGCTCTGTGGATCCCATGGGTGCCCCATAGATCCTGTGGGTCCCATGGTCTCCTGTGGGTGCTGGGTGGATTCAGTGGATCCCATGGGTGCCTCGTGGGTCCCCATGGATCCCATGAGACTCTGTGGGTGCTCTCTGGATCCTGTGGGTGCCCCATGGATCCTATGGATCCTGTGGGTGCTCTGTGGATCCCGTGGGTGCCCCATAGATCCTGTGGGTCCCCATGGATCTCATGAGAGTCTGTGGGTGCCCCATGGATCCCATGAGTCCCATGGATCCTGTGGGTGCTCTGTAGATCCCATGGGTGCCCCATAGACCCTGTGGATCCCATGGGACTTTGTGGGTGCCCCATGGATCCTGTGGGTCCCATGGTCTCCTGTGGGTGCCATGTGGATCCCATGGGACCTTGTGGATGCCCTGTGGATCCTGTGGATGCCCCGTGGATCCCATGAGGCCTTGCGGATGCCCCATGGACCCTGTGGTGGGTGCCACGTGGGTTCTGTGGATCCCGTGGGTGCCCCGTGGATCCCGTGGGAGCTCGGGGTGGATCCCAGTGGATCCCAGTGGATCCCGGTGGGATCGGGTCGTGCCTGTGTCCCCCCCCAGAGCTGGAGGCGCTGTGCGCGGCGCTGCCGCGGCTGCAGGGGCCGGTGCTGGAGCTGCCCGAGGGGCCGCGGCGAGCGCTCGAGGAGCTGATGACCGAGGGCGACCTCCTCGAGGTGACGCTGGACGAGGCCCAGGCCATCTGGAGGCTGCTGCAGGCCACCCGGCCGCCCCCCCTCGCCCTCTTCCGCCTCCTCCTCGAGGTACCCAGGCACCCCCCAACCCCAAAACCACCCTGGGGACCCCAAAGCTGCCCCAAAACCACCTCCGGGGCCCTCAAAACCACCTCAGGGACCCTCAAAACCACCTCAGAGATCCTCAAATCCACCTCAGGGACCCTCAGAACCATCTCTGGGACCCTCAAAACCATCTCCAGAACCCTCAAAACCACCTCAGGGACCCTCAAAACCACCTCAGGGACCCTCAAAACCACCTCAGGGATCCTCAAAACCATCTCAGGGATCCTCAAAACCACCTCAGGGACCCTCAGAACCATCTCCAGAACCCTCAAAACCATCTCCAGGACCCTCAAAACCACCTCAGGGACCCTAAAATGGCCCCAAGCCAGACTTGGAGGGACCCCAGATGTCCTCCTGACCCCAGAACCATCACAGGGTGACCCCAGAGCTGCCCCAAAACCACTCCAGGAAACACAAAAACCACCTCCAGGACCCTCAAAACCATCTCAGGGACCCTCAAAACCACCTCAGGGACCCTCAAAACCATCTCCAGGACCCTCAAAACCACCTCAGGGATCCTCAAAACTACCTCAGGGACCCTCAAAACCATCTCAGGGACCCTCAAATCCACCTCAGGGATCCTCAAAACCATCTCTGGGACCCTCAAAACCACCTCTGGGACCCTCAAAACCATATCCAGGACCCTCAAAACCACCTCAGGGACCATCAAAACCATCTCCAGGACCCTCAAAACCACCTCAGGGATCCTCAAAACTACCTCAGGGACCCTCAAAACCATCTCAGGGACCCTCAAATCCATCTCAGGGATCCTCAAAACCATCTCTGGGACCCTCAAAACCACCTCTGGGACCCTCAAAACCACCTCAGGGACCCTCAAAAGCCTCTCCAGGACCCTCAAAATCACCTCAGGGATTCTCAAAACCATCTCAGGGACCCTCAAAATCATCTCCAGGGCCCTCAAAACCATCTCAGGGACCCTCAGAAGCATCTCGGGGACCCTCAAAACCATCTCCAGGACCCTCAAAACCACCTCAGGGGCCCTCAAAACCATCTCCAGGACCCTCAAAACCACCTAAGGGATCCTCAAAACTACCTCAGGGATCCTCAAAACCATCTCCGGGACCCTCAAAACCACCTCGGGGACCCTAAAATGGCCCCAAGCCACACTTGGAGGGACCCCAGATGTCCTCCTGACCCCAGAACCGTCACAGGGTGACCCCAGAGCTGCCCCAAACCACACGAGGAACCCCAGAATTGCTCTAAACCCCCCTCAGAACCTCAAACCTGCCCCAAAATGTCCTTAGCCCCCCAAAACTCCCCCAAAACCCTCCCCAGGCTGCTCCCCCTCCTGAAATTTGGGTCCTCAACCCCCCCCGGGACCCCAAAACCCACTCAAGGACCCTAAAATTATCCCCAGGCTGCTCCCCCTCCTCAAATTGGGGACCCCAAAACCCACTTGGGGACCTTAAAGTGGGGTCCCCAAACCCCTCTGGCACCCGAAACCCCCCTGGGGACCCCAAAACCCACTCAAGGACCCTAAAACCCACTCGGGGACCCCAAAACCCACTCAAGGACCCTAAAATCATCCCCAGGCTGCTTTCCCTCCTCAAATTGGGGTCCCCAACCCCCCATGGGACCCCAAAACCCCCCTGGGAACCCCAAAACCCACTCATGGACCTCAAAGTGGGGTCCCCAAACCCCCCTGGGGACCCCAAAACCCACTCTGGGGACTCCAACCTGGAGTTGGCTCCCCGAATACCCCCTTTTCCAGGGATTTCCCCCCAGTTTTTTTTTGGGGGGGTATCCCTGATTTTGGGGTGTCCCCCCCCTTGCTGTAGCTGGAGCAGGCGGAGCGTCGGGGGGCTCGTGCCCGGGGCCGGGACCCCGAAAGGCGTCGGAAACGCCGGGCGGATCGAGGCGACCTCCCCGCCTCGGCCAAGGAGGAGCTGGAGCCAAAGAGGAGTCGGGGGCCCGAGGGGGGGGGCACCCCACGGGACAGCCCCCCCCAGCCCGCCCCCCCCGCCCCAGGGGTGAGAGAGAAGGGGGGGGGGAAGCTTTTAAGGGGGATTTTGGGGTGCAGGGGGGGCTTATGGGGGGATTTTGGGGTGAGGGGGGGCTTCTGAGGGGGATTTTGGGGTGCAGGGGGGGCTTATGGGGGATTTTGGGGTGAGGGGGGGCTTCTGACGGGGATTTTGGGGTGCAGGGGGGGCCGGGGGAGGACTTATGGGGTGCAGGGGGGGGGATTTTGGGGTGGGGGGGGGCCTTGTGGGGGGGCTTACGGGGTGATGGGGGGGCCTATGAGGGGGATTTTGGGGTCGGAGGGACTTTGAAGGGGATTTTGGGGTGCACAGGGGGGATTTTGGGGGTGATGGGGGATTTTGGGGTGCAGGGGGGCCTTGGGGGGGGCTTATGGGGTGATGGGGGGGCCTATTGGGGGGGATTTTGGGGTCGGAGGGACTTCGAAGGGGATTTTGGGGTGCGGGGGGGGCCGAGGGAGGACTTATGGGGTGCAGGGGGGCCTTGTGGGGAGGCCTATGGGGTGATGGGGGGGATTTTGGGGTCAGAGGGACTTTGAATGGGATTTTGGGGTGCACAGGGGGTATTTTTGGGGTGACGGGGGATTTTGGGGTGCAGGGGGGGCCTTGTGGGGGGGCTTATGGGGGGATTTTGGGGTGGGGGAGCCTTGGGGGGGTTATGGGGTGATGAAGGGGCCTAAGGGGGGATTTTGGGGTGCGAGGAGGGGCCTTGGGAGGGTTATGGGGTGAGGGGGTCATTTTGGAGTGAGGAGGGGTGATTTTGGGGTGTAGGGGAGGCCTAAGGGGGGAATTTTGGGGTTGGGGGGAGCCTATGGGGAGTTTATGGGGCGAGGGGGGGATTTCAGGGTGCAGCCCCCCCAAATTCCCCCTTTTCTCCCCTCCCAGGATTCGTGACCTGGAGCCCCAGCTCCTACGGACGCTCCTGCCAGAGTCGGGGGGCACTGGGACCCCCCCAGGACCCCCATTCAGGGCCCCCCCCCGCCTTTAGGGTCCCCCCCCACCTTCCCCATGGATTGGGGGGGGGGGCTGGGGAGGAACCCCCCCCTTCCACTCCCCCCCCCCGCGATGTAATTATTTGAGTTGATTTCTTTTATATCGTTAAGCCCCGGGGTGGGGGGGGGCACCGAGATGGGGGGGGCTGGGGGTCCCCAAAACCATGGGGGGGGCCCAATACCGTGGGGGGGACCCCAAAACCATGGAGGGGGGGACCCCAAAAGTAAAGGGGGGGGGCCCAGTACCATTGGGGGGACCCCAAAACCATGGGGGGACACACCCCAAAACCGTGGGGGGGCCCCAACCAGCACAGCAGGGCAGCCCCCCCCTCGCACCGGGTTTTTTATAAGATGGGGGGGTGGAAAGAAGGGGGGGGGCGGATTTGGGGCCCCCCCTGCGCCCCCCCCGCCGACACTAACGGTCTCGGGCTCTTTGGGGCGGGGACGGGGGGGGCTTATTTTATTGTATTATGATTTTTTTTATTATTATTAAACTTTGGAGGCTAAAAGAGGGGGATTTGGGTGATTTGGGGGGGGTCATGAGGTCAAATCGACCTCTCTTGAGGTAAAAAAGCTCTTTTTCTGAGGTAAAAGTTTCTCCCTGATGTGAAAAATCTCCTTTCTTGAGGTAAAATCTCCTCTTTGGGGTGAAAAATCCTTTTTCTAGAGGTAAAATCCCCTTTCTTGAGGTAAAAATCTCCTCTTTGGGGTGAAAAATCCTTTTTCTAGAGGTAAAATCCCCTTTCTTGAGGTAAAACCTACTCCCTGTGGTGAAAAATCCGCTTTCTTGAGGTAAAAATCTCCCTGGGATGAAAAATCCTTTTTCTTGAGTTAAAATCCTTTTTCTTGAGGTAAAATGTCCTTTTTGGGGTGAAAAATCCTTTTTCTAGAGGTAAAATCCCCTTTCTTGAGGTAAAAGCTCCTCCCTGGGATGAAAAATCCCCTTTCTTGAGTTAAAATCCTTTTTCTTGAGGTAAAATCTCCTCCCTGGAGTGAAATAATCCCCTTTTCTGAGGTAAAATCTTGCTGGGGTGAAAAAACCCTTTTCTAGAGGTAAAATCCCCTTTCTTGAGGTAAAATCTTCTCTTTGGGGTGAAAAATCCCTTTTCTAGAGGTAAAATCTGCTCCCTGAGGTGAGAAAAACCCTTTTCTGAGGTAAAAATCTCCTCTCGGTTGAAAAAAACCCTTTTCTAGAGGTAAAATCCCCTTTCTTGAGGTAAAATCTCTTTGGGGTGAAAAAAAAACTTTTCTTGAGGTAAAACCTACTCCCTCTGGTGAAAAATCCCCTTTCTTGAGGTAAAATCTGCTCCCTGAGGTGAGAAAAACCCTTTTCTGAGGTAAAATCTCCTCTCGGTTGAAAAATCCCTTTTCTAGAGGTAAAATCCCCTTTCTTGAGGTAAAAGTTCCTCCCTGTGGTGAAAAAAAAACCCCTTTCTTGAGGCAAAACCCCTCCCTGAGGTGAAAAATCCTCTTTCTTGAGGTAAAATCTCTCTGGGGTGAAAACCCCCCTTTCTTGAGGTCAAAAACCATCCGTTCTTGAGGCCGAGTCCCCTTTTCTGGGGTCAAATCCCCTTTCTTGAGGTAAAAAATCGCGTTTCCTGAGGTAAAACCTCCTTGAGGCAAAACGGTACCCCCTCCCCCCCCCCATTTTTTTGAGGCAAAACTCTTCGGTTTTGATGAAAAATAGTGTTTTATTAAAGAAGGAAACACACACACCCGCCCCCCAACTGCGCTGGGTCCTAGAGACCCCCCCTTAGCCACGCCCCCTCGCTTCCCTCAGCAGCGACGTGTCAATCATCCGCTTAGCCACGCCCCCTCATAGCCCATTGGTCCCTAATTTGCATACTGGGCGCTGATTGGCTCCTCTCGCGCTTTAGCCCCGCCCACCGGCTCCTTCCCGCCTCGCCCGCGGGCTGAGCCGCTGTCAATCATCCCCTTAAGCCCCGCCCCCTCGCTTCCCGCTGAGGCGGCGCCGTCACTCGTCTGGGAACAGGGGGAACTGGGAGAACTGGGAGAGGATCCAGGCTTTTTGGGGGGGCTTTGGGGCACCCCTGGTGCTTTTGAGGGGTCTCAGTCCCTCATTGGGACCCCCCCGACCTGCAACTGGGAGAAAATCCCATAAAAAGGGGATTTTCCCTCAAGAAAAGGTCGATTTTTACCTCACGGAAGAGGTTTTTACCACAGGAAAAAGGAATTCTACCTCAGGAAAGAGGATTTTTCACTTCAGGGAGGGGATTTGACCCCAGAAAACAACTTCACCTCAAGAAATGTGGGTTTTACTTCACGGGATGAATTTTTCTCTCAGGATAAAGGATTTTTACCTCAGGAAAGAGGATTTTGCACTTCAAGGAGGGGATTTTGCCCCAGAACAAGGGGACTTCGCCTCGAAAAAGGATTTTCCTTGAAGGGAGAGAGTTTTCTATCACGAAAAGGGAGTTTTACCTCACAAAGTGGAGTTTTCACCTCAAAGAGAGGATCTTGTCTCAGAAAAGGGGACTTCACCCCAAGAAAGGGTAATTTTCCTTGGAGGGAGAGATTTTTCTCTCAGGAAAAGGGTCCTTTATCTCAGGAAAGATAAAGGGGGGTTGGGATGTAAAAGTTCCTCCCTGGATTGAAAAATCACCTTTCTTGAGATAAAAATCTCCTCTTTGAGGTGAAAAATCCTTTTCTAGAGGTAAAATCCCCTTTCTTGAGGTAAAAGTTCCTCCCTGGGATGAAAAATCCTTTCCCTTGAGGTAAAAATCTCCTCTTTGGGATGAAAAATCGTTTTTCTAGAGGTAAAATCCGTTTTCTTGAGGGAGAATCTCCTCCCTGGGGTGAAAAATCCCCTTTCTTGAGGTAAAATCTCCTCTTCGGGGTGAAAAATCCCTTTTCTTAAGGTAAAATCTTCTCCCTGAGGTGAAAAATCCTCTTTCTTGAGGTAAAATCTGCTCCCTGAGGTGAAAAAATCCCGTTTTCTTGAGGCAAAATCTCTCTGGGGTGAAAAAACCCCTTTCTTGAGGTCAAAAATCATCCATTCTTGAGGCCGAGTCCCCTTTTCTGGGGTCAACTCCCCTTTCTTGAGGTAAAAATCACATTTCCTGAGGTAAAACCCCATTTTTTTGAGGCAAAACTCTTCGGGTTTGGTGAAAAATAGTGTTTTATTAAAGAAGGAAACACCACCTCCCCCCCCCAAACTGCGCTGGGTCCTAGTGCCCCTCACCCCAAATGGGACAGTGCTGGGTCCTAGTGCCCACCCCCCCAACCAAAAAGGGGGTGATGCTGGGTCCTAGCGCCCCCCCACGCTCCAAATGGGGCCGTGCTGGGTCCTAGTGCCCCCATTCAGTTGGGTCCTAGTGCTCCCCTCAGCCCCTAAATGGGGCCATGCTGGGTCCTAGTGCCCCCCCCTCCCCAAAAGGGGTGATGCTGGGTCCTAATGTCCCCCCAAAATGGGGCGATGCTGGGTCCTACTGCCCCCACCCCCCCAAATGGGGCGATGCTGGGTCCTAGTGCCCCCCCACCCCCTAAATGGGGCAACGTTGAGTCCTATGCCCCCCAAATGGGGTGATTCTGGGTCCTAGCTCCCCCCTTAGTTGGGTCCTAGTGCCGCCCCCCCAACCAAAATGGGGCAATGCTGGGTCCTAGTGCCCTCCACCTCAAACAGGGCAATGCTGGGTCCTAGTGTCCTCCCCCCCAAAAAAAGGGGTCGATGCTGGGTCCTAGCACCCCCCAACAGGGCGATGCCGGGTCCTAGTGCCCCTCACCCCAAATGGGACGATGCTGGGTCCTAGTGCCCCTCACAAATGGGACAATGCTGGGTCCTAGTGCCCCTCACCCCAACTGGGACGATGCTGGGTCCTAGTGCCCCTCACCCCAAATAGGACAGTGCTGGGTCCTAGAACCCTCCACAACTGGGTCCTAGAGCCCCCTCAGTTGGGTCCTAGTGCCCTCCCCCCCAAAAAAAGGGGTCGATGCTGGGTCCTAGCACCCCCTAACAGGGCGATGCCGGGTCCTAGTGCCCCTCACCCCAAATGGGACAATGCTGGGTCCTAGTGCCCCCCACCTCAAACAGGGCAATGCTGGGTCCTAGAGCCCCCCTCAGCTGGGTCCTAGTGCCCCCCCCCAATAAAAAGGGGGTGATGCTGGCTCCTAGCGCCCCCAGCCCCGCCTCCTCTCTAAATCCCCCTGACACAAGCCATCTCGTCGGCCAGCTCGTCCTCGGGCGGGGGGCGCAGGGGCTCCTCGTCGCTGTAGACGGCGGCGGCGGCGGCGGTGGTGGCGGCGCTGGGGGCGGCAGCGGGGGGCCGGGGGTTGGCGGGGGGCCGCCGGCGGGTGAGGAGGTCGGCGGCGGCGCTTTCCATCTCGTCCATGGTCATATCGCAGGCGTCCGCGATCTCCCGCTTGGCCACCGCCACGAATTTGGGGTCGCGGGCGAACAGGCCCAAGCCCTCCGAGATCAGCACCTGGAGGACGGAGGAGAGAGGGGGAAACTGAGTCAAGGAAAGAAGCGACGGGGTGGGGGGTGGGGGGGGTGACCCCGTCCATATCCAACACCCCGAAATCCAACCACACTCACGGCTTCCACCAAGCTGTCGGCCGAGCCGCGGGCCAGCGCGTCGCGAGGGCCGCAAGCCCGAAGGTGCAAGGAGCCCGGGGGGCCTCGCTCCCCTCCCAGGACCCAGCGGGAGAGGGGGGGGAGGCTCCCCGAGCCCCCCCCGGCTCGCGTCCCCCCTTCGACCAGGATGAGGGGAGCGTAGAGGACGTGGCCTCGCGTCGGGGCCGAGGCCCAGGCCTGCGACGAGCCCCCCAGGCGCCACGTCTCGGAGCTGCCGTAGCCCTGGGGGGGGGAAAGGGGGTGTTAGAAGGACTTGGGGGGGGCCCGTGATAGCACATGGAATCGTAGAATTGATCTTAGAATCAATCGCGGAATCACTAGGTTGGAAAAGACCCACAGGATCCTCGAGTCCAACCGTTCCCGTCAGTCGCTAAACCGTGTCCCCCTGTGGGTCCCTATGTGACTCTATGGGTCCCTATGGGATCTATGGGGGCTCTGTGTGGGTCCTATGGGTCCCAATGGGTCACGGTGGGTCCCTATGGGTCTCTATGGGGTCTCTATGTGACTCTATGGGTCCCTATGGGCTCTGTGGGGGCTCTATGTGGGTCCTATGGGTCTCCATGGGGTCTCTACAGTTCCCTATGGGGTCCCTATGGGTCTCTATGGGGTCTCTATGTGTCCCTATGGGACTCTGTGGGGTCTCTATGGAACTCTATGGGTCCCTGTGGGTCTCTATGGGGCCCCTATGTGACTCTATGGGTCCCTATGGGCTCTATGGGGGCTCTGTGTGGGTCCTACAGGTCCCAATGGGTCACGGTGGGTCCCTATGGGTCTCTATGGGGTCTCTATGTGACTCTATGGGGTCCCTACGGGTCTCTATGGGGTATCTATGTGTCCCTATGGGACTCTGTGGGGTCTCTATAGGACCCTATGGGGTCCCTATGTGTCTCTATGGGACCCTATGGGGTCCCTATGGGGTCTCTATGGGTCCCTGTGGGCTCTATGGGGTCCCTATGGGTCTCTATGTGTCCATATGGGTCTCTATGGGTCCCTATGGGTCTCTATGGGGCCCCTATGGGTCCCTATGTGTCTCTATGGGGCCTCTATGTGTCCCTATGCGTCCCTATGGGGTCCCTATGGGTCTCTATGGGGTCCCTATGGGTCTCTATGGGGTCCCTATGGGTCCGTATGGGTCCCTATGTGTCTCTATGGGGCCTCTATGTCTCCCTATGGGTCCCTATGCGGTCTCTATGGGGTCCCTATGGGTCCGTATGGGTCCCTATGCGGTCTCTATGGGGTCCCTATGGGTCCGTATGGGTCCCTATGTGTCTCTATGTGTCCCTATGTGTCTCTATGGGGCCTCTATGTGTCCCTATGGGTCCCTATGGGTCCGTATGTGTCTCTATGGGGCCTCTATGTGTCCCTATGGGTCCCTATGTGTCTCTATCGGGCCTCTATGTGTCCCTATGGATCCCTATGGGGTCCCTATGGGTCCGTATGTGTCTCTATGGGGCCTCTATGTGTCCCTATGTGTCCCTATGTGTCTCTATGGGGCCTCTATGTGTTCCTATGGGTCCCTATGGGGTCCCTATGTGTCCCTATGTGACTCTATGAGACTCTGTGTGTCCCTATGGGCAACATGGGTCTCTATGGGGTCTCTATGGGGTCTCTATGTGTCCCTGTGGGCTCTATGGGTCCCTATGGGGTCTCTATAGGTCTCTATGGGTCCCAATGGGGTCTCCATCAGTCTCTATGGGGTCCCTATGGGCCTCTATGGGTCCCTATGGGTCTCTATGGGCTCTATGGGTCTCCATGGAGCCTCTATGGGTCCCTAGGGGTCCCCGTGTCCCCCCCCCGGGTACCTGTGGCCTGGGGGGCCCGGGGGGCCCCGAGGGGGTGTAGGTGCCGGGGATGGGCTCGTCCTCGCAGCTGCCCTGGCGCCGCAGACACTGCATGGGGAACGACGGCTTGCGGCCTGCGAGGGGTTAAACGGCACGGGACACGCCCACCCGTCAGGCCACGCCCACTCCCCACGCCCCGCCCCTCATTGACACCCCCGCCCTATGTGCTCTATGGGGGCTCTATGGGGTCTATGGGTCTCTATGGGGTCTCTATGGGGTCTCTATGGGTCTCTATGGGTATCTATGGGGTCTCTATGGGGTCTCTATGGGGTCTCTATGGGGTCTCTATGGGGTCTCTATGGGGCTCTATGGGGTCTCTATGGGGTCTCTATGGGGTCTATGGGGCTCTATGGGGCTCCATGGGGGCTCTATGGGGCTCTATGGGGCTCTATGGAGCTCTATGGGGTCTCTATGGGGTCTCTATGGGGCTCTATGGGTCTCTATGGGGTCTCTATGGGGCTCTATGGGGTCTCTATGGGTCTCTATGGGTCTCTATGGGTCTCTATGGGGGCTCTATGAGGCTCTATGGAGCTCTATGGGGTCTCTATGGGGCTCTATGGGTCTCTATGGGGTCTCTATGGGGTCTCTATGGGGCTCTATGGGGTCTCTATGGGGTCTCTATGGGTCTCTATGGGGTCTCTATGGGGTCTCTATGGGTCTCTCTATGGGGTCTCTATGGGGTCTCTATGAGGCTCTATGGGTCTCTATGGGTCTCTATGGGTCTCTATGGGTCTCTATAAGGCTCTATGGGGCTCTATGGGATCTCTATGCGGTTTATGGGGCTCTGTGGGGTCTCTATGGGGTCTCTATGGGGTCTATGGGTCTCTATGGGGTCTCTATGGGGTCTCTATGGGTCTCTATGAGGCTCTATGGGTCTCTATGGGTCTCTATAAGGCTCTATGGGGCTCTATGGGGTCTCTATGGGGTCTCTATGGGTCTCTATAAGGCTCTATGGGGCTCTATGGGATCTCTATGCGGTTTATGGGGCTCTGTGGGGTCTCTATGGGGTCTCTATAGGGTTTATGGGTCTCTATGGGGTCTCTATGGGGTCCATGGGTCTTTATGGGTCTCTACGGGGCTCTATGGGGTCTTTACGGGTCTCTATGGGGTCTCTATGAGGTCTCTATTGGGTGCTATGGGTCTCTATGGGGTTCTGTGGGTCTCTATGGGTCTCTGTGGGGTCTCTAGGGAGTCCCTATGGGTCTCTATAGGGTCACTATGGGGTCTATGGGTCTTTATGGGGCTCTATGGGTCTCTATGGGTCTCTATGAGGCTCTATGGGGCTCTATGGGGTGTCTATAGGGTCTCTATGGGTCTCTATGAGGCTCTATGGGGCTCCATGGGGTCTCTATGGGGTCTCTATGGGTCTCTGTGGGTCTCTATGGGTCCATATATCTCCCTATGGGTCCTTGTGGGTCTCTATGGGGTCTCTATAGGTCTCTATGGGTCCCTACGGGGTCTCTATGGGTCTCTATAGCTCCCTATGGGTCTCTATGAGGTTCTATAGGACTCTATGGGGTTCTATGGCTCCCTATGGGCTCTATGGGTCTCTATAGGTCCCTATAGGTCTCTATAGGTCCCTATAGGCCCCCGTAGGCGGCGTTACCGGCCGGCGTGGGGGGCAGCAGGCGCCTCCGTTTGAGCTGCTGCCCCTCTCGGTTCAGGTGCCGGGGGGGCAGCGGCAGAGACCCCCCCCTGCCCCACAGCGGCGCCTCCGCCCCGTAGCGGGGGGGACCCCGAGACCTGGAGGGTTGGGGGGGGGCAAAAAATTGGGGGGGGGGGGGTCAGAACCCCCTTTTTTTACCCCCTGGGACCCCTCCCTCCCCCCTCCCCAGTCCCCAAAACTGGGGGGGCAATGGGTTCCCCATTGCCCCCCCAGTTTTGGGGGCTGGGGGGGGGGAATCCCAGTGCCTCCCAGTGCCCCCCCCCCCCCCCCCCAAATTTCATCTCTTACTGGTCCCAGTAACGTCGGGGAACTGGGAGGTCGCCCTCCTCTTCGTGGCTGCCGGATTCGGGCTCCTCGGCTTCTTCGGGGGGGGCTGGCGGCGGTGGGGACCCCCCCTCCGAGCGGAGCCTGCGCGCAGCAAGGTGGGGACCCCCCCTCCGAACCCCAAACCCCCCCCCAGGACCCCAAAACCCCCCCTAGACCCCTCCAGGACCCCCAAAACCTCCCCAGGACACCCCCGGACCCCAACCCCCCCACTAGACCCCTCCAGGACCCCCAAAACCTCCCCAGGACCCCCCCCAGGACCCCAACCCCCCCACTAGACCCCTCCAGGACCCCCAAAACCTCCCCAGGACCCCCCCCAGGACCCCAACCCCCCCACTAGACCCCTCCAGGACCCCCAAAACCTCCCCAGGACCCCCCCCAGGACCCCAACCCCCCCACTAGACCCCTCCAGGACCCCCAAAACCTCCCCAGGACCCCCCCCAGGACCCCCAGAACCTCCCCCAGGACCCCAAAACCCCCCCTAGACCCCTCCAGGACCCCCAGAACCACCCCCAGGACCCTGAACCCCCCCCCAGATCCCCCCAAGGACCCCCAGACCCCCCATTTTCTACCTGCTGACCCCCCCAGGACCTCCAGACCCCCCCAAGGCCCCTCCCCAGACCCCTAGAACCCCTCCCAGGACCCCCAAAACCTCCCGAGGACCCCCCCCAGGACCCCAACCCCCCCCGAAACCCCTCCAGGACCCCCAGAACACCCCCCCAGGACCCTGAAACCCGCCCCAGATCCCCCCAAGGACCCCAAGACCCCCCCTTTCCCCCTAGTGACCCCCCCAAGACCTCCAGACACCCCCCAGGACCCCCAGAATCCCCCCGGGACAACCCTCCCCAGACCCCTAGAATTCCCCAGGACCCCCCAACCCCCACCCCAGACCACCCCCCCCCCCCCAAGTCCCCCCCTTTTCCCTATATCTCCCCCACATAGCCCCCCCCTTTCCCCCTGGTGACACCCCAGGACCCCCAGACCCCCCCCTTTCCCCACGTCCCCCCCCTCAGGACCCCCTTGTCCCCCCCTATATCCCTCTGTGTCCCCCCCTTTCCCCCTGGTGACCCCCCAGACCCCCCAGGACCCCCATGTCCCCCCCTTTCCCCATGTCCCCCCCCTCAGGACCCCCCCAGCACCCCCATATCCCCCCTTTCCCCCATGTCCCCCCCCTCAGGACCCCCCCAGCACCCCCATATCCCCCCCCTTCTCCATGTCCCCCCCCTCAGGACCCCCTTGTGCCCCCCTATATCCCTCTGTGTCCCCCCCTTTCCCCCTGGTGACCCCCTCAGACCCCCCCAGCACCACCATATCCCCCCCTTTCCCCCATGTCGCCCCCCCCAGACTCCCCCTTTCCCCCATGTCCCCCTCCCCAGGACCCCCAGACCCCCCCACCATGTGTGTCCCCCCCCCCTTACCTGTGTGTCTCGTGCCCCTCGGGGTCTCCGGGGGGGCCGGGGGAGGCCGGGGGGGGGCTGGGGGCCGAGCCGTACAGGGGCTGGGGGGGCTGCGGGGACAGGGGGGTCACCTAAACCCTCTAGGTGAGGCCTAAGGCCTCGTAGGTGTGACCTGACCCCTCTAGGTGTGGCCTAAGGCCTCGTAGGTGTGACCTGCCCCCTCTAGGTGTGGCCTAAGGCCTCGTAGGTGTGACCTGCCCCCTCTAGGTGTGGCCTAAGGCCTCGTAGGTGTGACCTGACCCCTCCAGGTGAGGCCTAAGGCCTCGTAGGTGTGACCTGACCCCTCCAGGTGTGGCCTAAGGCCTCGTAGGTGTGACCTGACCCCTCTAGGTGTGGCCTAAGGCCTCGTAGGTGTGACCTGACCCCTCTAGGTGTGGCCTGAGGCCTCGTAGGTGTGACCTGACCCCTCTAGGTGTGGCCTGAGGCCTCGTAGGTGTGACCTGACCCCTCCAGGTGAGGCCTAAGGCCTCGTAGGTGTGACCTGACCCCTCTAGGTGAGGCCTAAGGCCTCGTAGGTGTGACCTGACCCCTCTAGGCGAGGCCTAAGGCCTCGTAGGTGTGACCTGACCCCTCTAGGCGAGGCCTAAGGCCTCGTAGGTGTGACCTGACCCCTCTAGGCGAGGCCTAAGGCCTCGTAGGTGTGACCTGACCCCTCTAGGCGAGGCCTAAGGCCTCGTAGGTGTGACCTGACCCCTCTAGGCGAGGCCTAAGGCCTCGTAGGTGTGACCTGACCCCTCTAGGCGAGGCCTAAGGCCTCGTAGGTGTGACCTGACCCCTCTAGGTGAGGCCTGAGGCCTCGTAGGTGTGACGTGACCCCTATAGGTGAGGCCTAAGGCCTCGTAGGTGTGACCTGACCCCTCTAGGTGAGGCCGAAGGCCTCGTAGGTGTGACCGGACCCCTCTAGGTGTGGCCTAAGGCCTCGTAGGTGTGACCGGACCCCTCTAGGTGAGGCCTAAGGCCTCGTAGGTGTGACCTGACCCCTCTAGGTGAGGCCTAAGGCCTCGTAGGTGTGACCTGATCCCTCTAGGTGAGGCCTAAGGCCTCGTAGGTGTGACCTGACCCCTCTAGGTGTGGCCTAAGGCCTCGTAGGTGTGACTTGACCCCTCTAGGTGAGGCCTAAGGCCTCGTAGGTGTGACCTGACCCCTCTAGGTGAGGCCTAAGGCCTCGTAGGTGTGACCTGACCCCTCTAGGTGTGGCCTAAGGCCTCGTAGGTGTCACCTGACCCCTCTAGGTGAGGCCTAAGGCCTCGTAGGTGTGACCTGACCCCTCTAGGTGAGGCCTAAGGCCTCGTAGGTGTCACCTGACCCCTCTAGGTGAGGCCTAAGGCCTCGTAGGTGTGACCTGACCCCTCTAGGTGAGGCCTGAGGCCTCGTAGGTGTGACCTGACCCCTCTAGGTGTGGCCTAAGGCCTCGTAGGTGTCACCTGACCCCTCTAGGTGAGGCCTAAGGCCTCGTAGGTGTGACCTGACCCCTCTAGGTGTGGCCTAAGGCCTCGTAGGTGTGACCTGACCCCTCCAGGTGAGGCCTAAGGCCTCGTAGGTGTGACCTGACCCCTCCAGGTGTGGCCTAAGGCCTCGTAGGTGTGACCTGACCCCTCTAGGTGTGGCCTAAGGCCTCGTAGGTGTGACCTGACCCCTCTAGGTGTGGCCTGAGGCCTCGTAGGTGTGACCTGACCCCTCTAGGTGTGGCCTAAGGCCTCGTAGGTGTGACCTGACCCCTCCAGGTGAGGCCTAAGGCCTCGTAGGTGTGACCTGACCCCTCTAGGTGAGGCCTAAGGCCTCGTAGGTGTGACCTGACCCCTCTAGGCGAGGCCTAAGGCCTCGTAGGTGTGACCTGACCCCTCTAGGCGAGGCCTAAGGCCTCGTAGGTGTGACCTGACCCCTCTAGGCGAGGCCTAAGGCCTCGTAGGTGTGACCTGACCCCTCTAGGCGAGGCCTAAGGCCTCGTAGGTGTGACCTGACCCCTCTAGGCGAGGCCTAAGGCCTCGTAGGTGTGACCTGACCCCTCTAGGCGAGGCCTAAGGCCTCGTAGGTGTGACCTGACCCCTCTAGGTGAGGCCTGAGGCCTCGTAGGTGTGACGTGACCCCTATAGGTGAGGCCTAAGGCCTCGTAGGTGTGACCTGACCCCTCTAGGTGAGGCCGAAGGCCTCGTAGGTGTGACCGGACCCCTCTAGGTGTGGCCTAAGGCCTCGTAGGTGTGACCGGACCCCTCTAGGTGAGGCCTAAGGCCTCGTAGGTGTGACCTGACCCCTCTAGGTGAGGCCTAAGGCCTCGTAGGTGTGACCTGATCCCTCTAGGTGAGGCCTAAGGCCTCGTAGGTGTGACCTGACCCCTCTAGGTGTGGCCTAAGGCCTCGTAGGTGTGACTTGACCCCTCTAGGTGAGGCCTAAGGCCTCGTAGGTGTGACCTGACCCCTCTAGGTGAGGCCTAAGGCCTCGTAGGTGTGACCTGACCCCTCTAGGTGTGGCCTAAGGCCTCGTAGGTGTCACCTGACCCCTCTAGGTGAGGCCTAAGGCCTCGTAGGTGTGACCTGACCCCTCTAGGTGAGGCCTAAGGCCTCGTAGGTGTCACCTGACCCCTCTAGGTGAGGCCTAAGGCCTCGTAGGTGTCACCTGACCCCTCCAGGTGAGGCCTAAGGCCTCATAGGTGTGACCTGACCCCTCTAGGTGAAGCCCAAGGCCTCGTAGGTGTGACCTGACCCCTCTAGGTGAGGCCTAAGGCCTTGTAGGTGTCACCTGACCCCTCTAGGTGAGGCCTAAGGCCTTGTAGGTGTCACCTGACCCCTCCAGGTGAGGCCTAAGGCCTCGTAGGTGTGACCTGACCCCTCTAGGTGTGGCCTAAGGCCTCGTAGGTGTCACCTGACCCCTCTAGGTGAGGCCTAAGGCCTCGTAGGTGTGACCTGACCCCTCTAGGTGTGGCCTAAGGCCTCGTAGGTGTGACTTGACCCCTCTAGGTGTGGCCTGAGGCCTCGTAGGTGTGACCTGACCCCTCTAGGTGAGGCCTAAGGCCTCGTAGGTGTGACCTGACCCCTCTAGGTGAGGCCTAAGGCCTCGTAGGTGTGACCTGACCCCTCTAGGTGAGGCCTAAGGCCTCGTAGGTGTGACCTGACCCCTATAGGTGAGGCCTAAGGCCTCATAGGTGTGACCGGACCCCTCTAGGTGTGCCCTAAGGCCTCGTAGGTGTGACCTGATGCCTCTAGGTGTGACCTAAGGCCCCATAGGTGTGTCCTAAGGCCTCACAGGTGTGACCTAAGCCCCATAGGTGAGGCCTAAGGCCTCGTAGGTGTGACCTGACCCCTCTAGGTGAGGCCTAAGGCCTCGTAGGTGTGACCTGACCCCTCTAGGTGTGGCCTAAGGCCTCGTAGGTGTGACCTGACCCCTCTAGGTGTGGCCTAAGGCCTCGTAGGTGTGACCTGACCCCTCTAGGTGAGGCCTAAGGCCTCCTTGGTGTGACCTGACCCCTCTAGGTGAGGCCTAAGGCCTCGTAGGTGTGACCTGACACCTCTAGGTGTGGCCTAAGGCCTCGTAGGTGTGACCTGACCCCTCTAGGCGAGGCCTAAGGCCTCGTAGGTGTGACCTGACCCCTCTAGGCGAGGCCTAAGGCCTCGTAGGTGTGACCTGACCCCTCTAGGTGAGGCCTGAGGCCTCGTAGGTGTGACCTGACCCCTCTAGGTGAGGCCTAAGGCCTCGTAGGTGTGACCTGACCCCTCTAGGTGAGGCCTAAGGCCTCGTAGGTGTGACCTGACCCCTCTAGGTGTGGCCTAAGGCCTCGTAGGTGTGACCGGACCCCTCTAGGTGTGGCCTAAGGCCTCGTAGGTGTGACCTGACCCCTCTAGGTGAGGCCTAAGGCCTCGTAGGTGTGACCTGACCCCTCTAGGTGAGGCCTAAGGCCTCGTAGGTGTGACCTGACCCCTCTAGGTGTGGCCTAAGGCCTCGTAGGTGTGACCTGACCCCTCTAGGTGTGGCCTAAGGCCTCGTAGGTGTGACCTGACCCCTCTAGGTGAGGCCTAAGGCCTCCTTGGTGTGACCTGACCCCTCTAGGTGTGGCCTAAGGCCTCGTAGGTGTGACCTGACCCCTCTAGGTGAGGCCTAAGGCCTCGTAGGTGTGACCTGACCCCTCTAGGTGTGGCCTAAGGCCTCGTAGGTGTGACCTGACCCCTCTAGGTGTGGCCTAAGGCCTCGTAGGTGTCACCTGATGCCTCTAGGTGTGACCTAAGGCCCCATAGGTGTGTCCTAAGGCCTCACAGGTGTGACCTAAGCCCCATAGGTGAGGCCTAAGGCCTCGTAGGTGTGACCTGACCCCTCTAGGTGAGGCCTAAGGCCTCGTAGGTGTGACCTGACCCCTCTAGGTGAGGCCTAAGGCCTCGTAGGTGTGACCTGACCCCTCTAGGTGTGGCCTAAGGCCTCGTAGGTGTGACCTGACCCCTCTGGGTGAGGCCTAAGGCCTCGTAGGTGTGACCTGACCCCTCTAGGTGTGGCCTAAGGCCTCGTAGGTGTGACCTGACCCCTCTGGGTGAGGCCTAAGGCCTCGTAGGTGTGACCTGACCCCTCTAGGCGAGGCCTAAGGCCTCGTAGGTGTGACCTGACCCCTCTAGGTGAGGCCTAAGGCCTCGTAGGTGTGACCTGACCCCTCTAGGCGAGGCCTAAGGCCTCGTAGGTGTGACCTGACCCCTCTAGGTGTGGCCTAAGGCCTCGTAGGTGTCACCTGACCCCTCTAGGCGAGGCCTAAGGCCTCGTAGGTGTGACCTGACCCCTCTAGGCGAGGCCTAAGGCCTCGTAGGTGTGACCTGACCCCTCTAGGTGAGGCCTAAGGCCTCGTAGGTGTGACCTGACCCCTCTAGGCGAGGCCTGAGGCCTCGTAGGTGTCATCTGACCCCTCTAGGTGAGGCCTGAGGCCTCGTAGGTGTGACCTGACCCCTCTAGGTGTGGCCTGAGGCCTCGTAGGTGTGACCTGACCCCTCTAGGTGAGGCCTGAGGCCTCGTAGGTGTGACCTGACCCCTCTAGGTGAGGCCTAAGGCCTCGTAGGTGTCACCTGACCCCTCTAGGTGAGGCCTGAGGCCTCGTAGGTGTCACCTGACCCCTCTAGGTGAGGCCTGAGGCCTCGTAGGTGTGACCTGACCCCTCTAGGTGAGGCCTAAGGCCTCGTAGGTGTGACCTGACCCCTCTAGGTGAGGCCTGAGGCCTCGTAGATGTGACCTGACCCCTCTAGGTGTGGCCTAAGACCTCGTAGGTGTGACCTGACCCCTCTAGGCGAGGCCTAAGGCCTCGTAGGTGTGACCTGACCCCTCTAGGTGTGGCCTAAGGCCTCGTAGGTGTGACCTGACCCCTCTAGGTGTGGCCTAAGGCCTCGTAGGTGTCACCTGACCCCTCTAGGTGTGGCCTAAGGCCTCGTAGGTGTGACCTGACCCCTCTAGGTGTGGCCTAGGGCCCCGTAGGTGTGACCTGAACCCTCTAGGTGTGGCCTAAGGCCTCGTAGGTGTGACCTGACCCCTCTAGGTGTGGCCTAAGGCCTCGTAGGTGTGACCTGACCCCTCTAGGTGAGGCCTAAGACCTCGTAGGTGTGACCTAAACCCCATAGGTGTGGCCTAAGGCCTCGTAGGTGTGACCTGACCCCTCTAGGTGAGGCCTAAGGCCTCGTAGGTGTGACCTGACCCCTCTAGGTGTGGCCTAAGGCCTCGTAGGTGTGACCTGACCCCTCTAGGCGAGGCCTAAGGCCTCGTAGGTGTGACCTGACCCCTCCAGGTGTGGCCTAAGGCCTCGTAGGTGTGACCTGACCCCTCTAGGCGAGGCCTAAGGCCTCGTAGGTGTGACCTGACCCCTCTAGGTGTGGCCTAAGGCCTCGTAGGTGTGACCTGACCCCTCTAGGCGAGGCCTAAGGCCTCGTAGGTGTGACCTGACCCCTCTAGGCGTGGCCTAAGGCCTCGTAGGTGTGACCTGACCCCTCTAGGCGAGGCCTAAGGCCTCGTAGGTGTGACCTGACCCCTCTAGGTGTGGCCTAAGGCCTCGTAGGTGTCACCTGACCCCTCTAGGCGAGGCCTAAGGCCTCGTAGGTGTGACCTGACCCCTCTAGGCGAGGCCTAAGGCCTCGTAGGTGTGACCTGACCCCTCTAGGTGTGGCCTAAGGCCTCGTAGGTGTGACCTGACCCCTCTAGGCGAGGCCTAAGGCCTCGTAGGTGTGACCTGACCCCTCTAGGTGAGGCCTAAGGCCTCGTAGGTGTGACCTGACCCCTCTAGGCGAGGCCTGAGGCCTCGTAGGTGTCACCTGACCCCTCTAGGTGTGGCCTAAGGCCTCGTAGGTGTGACCTGACCCCTCTAGGTGAGGCCTAAGGCCTCGTAGGTGTGACCTGACCCCTCTAGGTGAGGCCTAAGGCCTCGTAGGTGTCACCTGACCCCTCTAGGTGTGGCCTAAGGCCTCGTAGGTGTGACCGGACCCCTCTAGGTGTGGCCTAAGGCCTCGTAGGTGTGACCTGACCCCTCTAGGTGAGGCCTAAGGCCTCCTTGGTGTGACCTGACCCCTCTAGGTGTGGCCTAAGGCCTCGTAGGTGTGACCGGACCCCTCTAGGTGAGGCCTAAGGCCTCGTAGGTGTGACCTGACCCCTCTAGGTGTGGCCTAAGGCCTCGTAGGTGTCACCTGATGCCTCTAGGTGTGACCTAAGGCCCCATAGGTGTGTCCTAAGGCCTCACAGGTGTGACCTAAGCCCCATAGGTGAGGCCTAAGGCCTCGTAGGTGTGACCTGACCCCTCTAGGTGAGGCCTAAGGCCTCGTAGGTGTGACCTGACCCCTCTAGGTGTGGCCTAAGGCCTCGTAGGTGTGACCTGACCCCTCTAGGTGTGGCCTAAGGCCTCGTAGGTGTCACCTGACCCCTCTAGGTGTGGCCTAAGGCCTCGCAGGTGTGACCTGACCCCTCTAGGTGTGGCCTAGGGCCCCGTAGGTGTGACCTGAACCCTCTAGGCGTGGCCTAAGGCCTCGTAGGTGTGACCTGACCCCTCTAGGTGTGGCCTAAGGCCTCGTAGGTGTGACCTGACCCCTCTAGGTGAGGCCTAAGACCTCGTAGGTGTGACCTAAACCCCATAGGTGTGGCCTAAGGCCTCGTAGGTGTGACCTGACCCCTCTAGGTGAGGCCTAAGGCCTCGTAGGTGTGACCTGACCCCTCTAGGTGAGGCCTAAGGCCTCGTAGGTGTGACCTGACCCCTCTGGGTGAGGCCTAAGGCCTCGTAGGTGTGACCTGACCCCTCTAGGTGTGGCCTAAGGCCTCGTAGGTGTGACCTGACCCCTCTAGGCGAGGCCTAAGGCCTCGTAGGTGTGACCTGACCCCTCTAGGTGAGGCCTAAGGCCTCGTAGGTGTGACCTGACCCCTCTAGGCGAGGCCTAAGGCCTCGTAGGTGTGACCTGACCCCTCTAGGTGTGGCCTAAGGCCTCGTAGGTGTCACCTGACCCCTCTAGGCGAGGCCTAAGGCCTCGTAGGTGTGACCTGACCCCTCTAGGTGAGGTCTAAGGCCTCGTAGGTGTGACCTGACCCCTCTAGGTGTGGCCTAAGGCCTCGTAGGTGTGACCTGACCCCTCTAGGCGAGGCCTAAGGCCTCGTAGGTGTGACCTGACCCCTCTAGGTGAGGCCTAAGGCCTCGTAGGTGTGACCTGACCCCTCTAGGCGAGGCCTGAGGCCTCGTAGGTGTCATCTGACCCCTCTAGGTGAGGCCTGAGGCCTCGTAGGTGTGACCTGACCCCTCTAGGTGTGGCCTGAGGCCTCGTAGGTGTCACCTGACCCCTCTAGGTGAGGCCTGAGGCCTCGTAGGTGTGACCTGACCCCTCTAGGTGAGGCCTAAGGCCTCGTAGGTGTGACCTGACCCCTCTAGGTGAGGCCTGAGGCCTCGTAGGTGTCACCTGACCCCTCTAGGTGAGGCCTGAGGCCTCGTAGGTGTGACCTGACCCCTCTAGGTGAGGCCTAAGGCCTCGTAGGTGTGACCTGACCCCTCTAGGTGAGGCCTGAGGCCTCGTAGATGTGACCTGACCCCTCTAGGTGTGGCCTAAGACCTCGTAGGTGTGACCTGACCCCTCTAGGTGAGGCCTAAGGCCTCGTAGGTGTCACCTGCCCCCTCTAGGCGAGGCCTAAGGCCTCGTAGGTGTGACCTGACCCCTCTAGGTGTGGCCTAAGGCCTCGTAGGTGTCACCTGACCCCTCTAGGTGTGGCCTAAGGCCTCGTAGGTGTGACCTGACCCCTCTAGGTGTGGCCTAGGGCCCCGTAGGTGTGACCTGAACCCTCTAGGTGTGGCCTAAGGCCTCGTAGGTGTGACCTGACCCCTCTAGGTGTGGCCTAAGGCCTCGTAGGTGTGACCTGACCCCTCTAGGTGAGGCCTAAGACCTCGTAGGTGTGACCTAAACCCCATAGGTGTGGCCTAAGGCCTCGTAGGTGTGACCTGACCCCTCTAGGTGAGGCCTAAGGCCTCGTAGGTGTGACCTGACCCCTCTAGGTGAGGCCTAAGGCCTCGTAGGTGTGACCTGACCCCTCTAGGTGAGGCCTAAGGCCTCGTAGGTGTGACCTGACCCCTCTAGGTGTGGCCTAAGGCCTCGTAGGTGTGACCTGACCCCTCTAGGCGAGGCCTAATGCCTCGTAGGTGTGACCTGACCCCTCCAGGTGTGGCCTAAGGCCTCGTAGGTGTGACCTGACCCCTCTAGGCGAGGCCTAAGGCCTCGTAGGTGTGACCTGACCCCTCTAGGTGTGGCCTAAGGCCTCGTAGGTGTGACCTGACCCCTCTAGGCGAGGCCTAAGGCCTCGTAGGTGTGACCTGACCCCTCTAGGCGTGGCCTAAGGCCTCATAGGTGTGACCTGACCCCTCTAGGCGAGGCCTAAGGCCTCGTAGGTGTGACCTGACCCCTCTAGGTGTGGCCTAAGGCCTCGTAGGTGTCACCTGACCCCTCTAGGCGAGGCCTAAGGCCTCGTAGGTGTGACCTGACCCCTCTAGGCGAGGCCTAAGGCCTCGTAGGTGTGACCTGACCCCTCTAGGTGTGGCCTAAGGCCTCGTAGGTGTGACCTGACCCCTCTAGGCGAGGCCTAAGGCCTCGTAGGTGTGACCTGACCCCTCTAGGTGAGGCCTAAGGCCTCGTAGGTGTGACCTGACCCCTCTAGGCGAGGCCTGAGGCCTCGTAGGTGTCACCTGACCCCTCTAGGTGAGGCCTGAGGCCTCGTAGGTGTGACCTGACCCCTCTAGGTGTGGCCTAAGGCCTCGTAGGTGTCACCTGACCCCTCTAGGTGAGGCCTGAGGCCTCGTAGGTGTGACCTGACCCCTCTAGGTGAGGCCTAAGGCCTCGTAGGTGTGACCTGACCCCTCTAGGTGAGGCCTAAGGCCTCGTAGGTGTGACCTGACCCCTCTAGGTGAGGCCTGAGGCCTCGTAGGTGTCACCTGACCCCTCTAGGTGAGGCCTGAGGCCTCGTAGGTGTGACCTGACCCCTCTAGGTGAGGCCTAAGGCCTCGTAGGTGTGACCTGACCCCTCTAGGTGAGGCCTGAGGCCTCGTAGATGTGACCTGACCCCTCTAGGTGTGGCCTAAGACCTCGTAGGTGTGACCTGACCCCTCTAGGTGAGGCCTAAGGCCTCGTATGTGTGACCTGCCCCCTCCAGGTGAGGCCTGAGGCCTCGTAGGTGTCACCTGCCCCCTCCAGGTGAGGCCTGAGGCCTCTCCTCACCTCGTAGACGCTCTCCCGGGCCTGTTCCCCCTCGGCTTCTCCGTCTCCTTCTCCCTCCAGGTCGCAGCTGAGCGCCCGCCGCATCTCGGGGCCGAGCGCCTGCAGCGTCTGCAGCCCGGCCTGACGGACGGACGGACACACGGACACGCGGGGAGGTCACGAGGAGGTCTTGGTGTCCACCTGCGGCCTCCCCGAGGGCCGACGGCCTCACCTGGAGGGCGCTCTGGTTGCTGGGGGCGGCGTCCGGGCCCAACATCCCTCGCTCTTTGCGGCGTCGGAATTTGCGGAAATAATCTTGGATCAAGAAGGTGGCGTAGAACTTGCCCACGGTCACCTCCTCCTCTGAGAAGAACCCGAAAATGAGAGTTGGAGAAGGTCCTCGAGGGCACCGAGAGGGTCAGAGAAGGAGACGCTCACCCTCGGGGGGAGGGATGACCTCGTCCAGGAGTTTGGGCTTGGTCCGCTTCCAAATCTTCTTCACCACCGCCCGCAGCTCCTTGTTGGCCACGTCCAGGTTGCCTGGTGGGAAGGGACGAGGAGAACGAGGAGCTCAGGGTGCTCTCCAGAACCTCAAAATGCTCCTCAGGAGGAGAATATGGGGATCTGAGATGCTCTTCAGGAGGATCTTGGGTCTTTGGATGCCCTCCAGGACCTCAAGATGCTCCAAAGATGGAGATTCCAGGCATCCAAGATGCTCCTCAGGAGGATCTTGGTCTTTGGATGCTCTCCAGGACCTCCAGATGCCCCTCAAGGAGCGATTCCAGGCCTCTGGATGTTCTCCAGGACCTCAAAATGCTCCTCAGGAGGAGAATATGGGGATCTAAGATGCTCCTCAGGGAGATCTTGGTCCTTGGATGCTCTCCAGGACCTCAAGATGCTCCTCAGGAGGAGAATATGGGGATCTGAGATGCTCTTCAGGAGGATCTTGGGTCTTTGGATGCTCTCCAGGACCTCAAAATGCTCCTCAGGAGGAGAATATGGGGATCTAAGATGCTCCTCAGGAGGATCTTGGTCTTTGGATGCCCTCCAGGACCTCAAGATGCTCCAAAGATGGAGATTCCAGGCATCCAAGATGCTCCTCAGGAGGATCTTGGTCTTTGGATGCTCTCCAGGACCTCCAGATGCTCCAAAGATGGAGATTCCAGGCATCCAAGATGCTCCTCAGGAGGATCTTGGGTCTTTGGATGCTCTCCAGGACCTCAAAATGCTCCTCAGGAGGAGAATATGGGGATCTGAGATGCTCCTCAGGAGGATCTTGGTCTTTGGATGCTCTCCAGGACCTCAAGATGCTCCAAAGATGGAGATTCCAGGCATCCAAGATGCTCCTCAGGAGGATCTTGGTCTTTGGATGCTCTCCAGGACCTCCAGATGCCCCTCAAGGAGCGATTCCAGGCCTCTGGATGTTCTCCAGGACCTCAAAATGCTCCTCAGGAGGAGAATTCAGGCATCCAAGATGCTCCTCAGGAGGATCTTGGTCTTTGGATGCTCTCCAGGACCTCCAGATGCTCCAAAGATGGAGATTCCAGGCATCCAAGATGCTCCTCAGGAGGATCTTGGGTCTTTGGATGCTCTCCAGGACCTCAAAACGCTCCTCAGGAGGAGAATATGGGGATCTAAGATGCTCCTCAGGAGGATCTTGGTCTTTGGATGCTCTCCAGGACCTCAAGATGCTCCTCAGGGAGCGATTTCAGGCCTCTGGATGCTCTCCAGGACCTCAAAATGTTCCTCAGGAGGAGAATTCAGGCGTCTAAGATGTTCCTTAGGAGGATCTTGGTCTTTGGATGCTCTCCAGGACCTCAAAATGCTCCTCAGGAGGAGAATATGGGGATCTAAGATGCTCCTCAGGAGGATCTTGGTCTTTGGATGCTCTCCAGGACCTCCAGATGCTCCAAAGTTGGAGATTCCAGGCATCCAAGATGCTCCTCAGGATGATGTTGGTCATTGGATGCTCTCCAGGACCTCCAGATGCTCCTCAAGGAGCGATTCCAGGCCTCTGGATGCTCTCCAGGACCTCAAAATGCTCCTCAGGAGGAGAATTCAGGCATCCAAGATGCTCCTCAGGAGGGTCTTGGTCTTTGGATGCTCTCCAGGACCTCAAGATGCCCCTCAAGGAGCGATTTCAGGCCTCTGGATGCTCTCCAGGACCTCAAAACGCTCCTCAGGAGGAGAATATGGGGATCTAAGATGCTCCTCAGGAGGGTCTTGGGGCTTTGGATGCTCTCCAGGACCTCAAGATGCTCCAAAGTTGGAGATTCCAGGCATCCAAGATGCTCCTCAGGAGGATCTTGGTCTTTGGATGCTCTCCAGGACCTCAAGATTCTCGTCAGGGAGCGATTCCAGGCCTCTGGATGCTCTCCAGGACCTCCAGATGCTCCAAAGATGGAGATTCCAGGCATCCAAGATGCTCCTCAGGAGGATCTTGGTCTTTGGATGCTCTCCAGGACCTCAAAATGCCCCATAAAGGGGGATCCCAAGCCTCCGAGCTGCTCCTCAGGAGGCTCCCAAGCTCTGGATGCTCTCCAGGAGCTCCAGGCTCCCTGGGAAGCTCCTCACCTTCCGTCTTGATCTTGAGGGAGGTCCGGACGAGCGCGAAGAGGGTCGCGTTGAAGGTGACGGTCCCGTCGGAATTGAGCGGCATGTTCATGGCCACCAGGCGCTGCGGGAGGAGAACCGGGAGATCCCGGATCAGGGATCCACCTGCTCCTCAGCCCCTGGATCCATCTCCTCCCCATCCCATGGATCCATCTCCTCCCCATCCCCTGGATCCATCTCCTCCCCATCCCCTGGATCCATCTTCTCCTCGTCCCATGGATCCATCTCCTCCCCATCCCCTGGATCCATCTCCTCCCCATCCCCTGGATCCATCTCCTCCCCATCCCTCGGATCCATCTCCTCCCCATCCCCTGGATCCATCTCCTCCCCATCCCCTGGATCCATCTCCTCCCCATCCCCTGGATCCATCTCCTCCCCACCCCCCGGATCCATCTCCTCCCCACCCCCCGGATCCATCTCCTCCTCATCCCCTGGATCCATCTCCTCCCCATCCCTCGGATCCATCTCCTCCCCATCCCCTGGATCCATCTCCTCCCCATCCCCTGGATCCACCTCCTCCCCATCCCCTGGATCCATCTCCTCCCGATCCCCTGGATCCATCTCCTCCCCATCCCCTGGATCCATCTCCTCCCCATCCCATGGATCCATCTCCTCCCCGTCCCCTGGATCCATCTCCTCCCCATCCCCTGGATCCATCTCCTCCCCATCCCCTGGATCCATCTCCTCCCCATCCCCTGGATCCATCTCCTCCCCATCCCATGGATCCATCTCCTCCCCATCCCATGGATCCATCTCCTCCCCATCCCATGGATCCATCTCCTCCTCATCCCATGGATCCATCTCCTCCTCATCCCATGGATCCATCTCCTCCCCATCCCCTGGATCCATCTCCTCCCCATCCCCTGGATCCATCTCCTCCCCATCCCATGGATCCATCTCCTCCCCATCCCCCGGATCCATCTCCTCCCCATCCCATGGATCCATCTCCTCCCCATCCCCTGGATCCATCTCCTCCCCACCCCCCGGATCCCTGGCTCCCGGCTCCATCCCATAACGCTCCGGGGGATCCGTGAGGACCTTGCAGGCCACGCGGTGGGGACAGAGCTTCCCGAAGCCGAGCGGGGGCTGGATTCTCCGCAGCAGAGTCACCACGTCCAGGTGCTTGATGCGGCCCCTGAGGGAGCGAAGGGAAGGGATCAGCTTTCCCGGATTCCTTGGGATCCAGATTCCCGGGGGATCCGGATTGATGGAGGTCCCAGATCCTGGGGATCCTGGTTTTTGGGGGGGGAATCCGGGTTCCTGGGGATCCCAGTTTTGGGGGGATCTGGATTCAAGGGGGTTCCAGATTCCAAGTGATGCAGATTCCAAGGGATCCGGATTCCGGGGGGTCCCGGTTTTGTGGGGATCTGGATTCCTGGGGGTCCCAGATTCCAGGGGATCCAGATTCCTTGGGATCCGGATTCTGGGGGATCCGGATTCCTGGGGGTCCCGGTTTTGTGAGGATTTGGATTCCTGGGGGTCCCAGATTCCAGGTGATCTGGATTCCTGGAGGATCTGGATTCCAGGTGATCCAGATTCCTGGGGGTCTGGATTCTTGGGGAGCTGGATTTCTGGGGGTCCCCATTTTGTGGGGATCTGGATTCCAGGTGATCCGGATTCCTGGAGGTCCTAGACTCCAGGTGATCCGGATTCCAAGTGATCCGGATTCCTGGGTGTCCTAGATTCCAGGTGATCCAGATTCCAGTTGATCCAGATTCCAGGTGATCCGGATTCCTGGGGGTCCCAGTTTTGTGGGGATCTGGATTCCAGGTAATCCCGATTCCTGGAGCTCCCAGATTCCAGATGATCCGGATTCCAGGTGATCTGGATTCCAGGCGATCCAGATCCCTGGGGGTCCCAGATTGAGCTGAGCTGGATTCCAGGTGACCCAGATTCTTGGAGGATCTGGATTCCAGGTGATCCAGATCCCTGGGGGTCCCAGATTCCAGCTGATCCAGATTCCAGGTGATCTGGATTCCAGGTGATCCAGATTCCAGGTGATCTGGATCCCTGGGGGTCCCAGATTCCAGGTAATTTGGATTCCAGGTGATCCAGATTCCTCGGGTCCCAGATTCCAGCTGATCCGGATTCCAGGTGATCTGGATTCCAGGCGGTCCCAGATTCCAGATGATCCGGATTCCAGGTGATCCAGATCCCTGGGGGTCCCAGATTCCAGCTGATCCAGATTCCAGGTGATCTGGATTCCAGGTGATCCAGATTCCAGGTGATCTGGATCCCTGGGGGTCCCAGATTCCAGGTAATTTGGATTCCAGGTGATCCAGATTCCTCGGGTCCCAGATTCCAGCTGATCCGGATTCCAGGTGATCCGGATTCCAGGTGATCCAGATCCCTGGGGTCCCAGATTCCAGCTGATCCGGATTCCAGGTGATTCGGATCCCTGGGGGTCCCAGATTCCAGATGATCCGGATTCCAGGTGATCTGGATTCCAGGCGGTCCCAGATTCCAGATGATCCGGATTCCAGGTGATCCAGATCCCTGGGGGTCCCAGATTCCAGCTGATCCAGATTCCAGGTGATCTGGATTCCAGGTGATCCAGATTCCAGGTGATCTGGATCCCTGGGGGTCCCAGATTCCAGGTAATTTGGATTCCAGGTGATCCAGATCCCTGGGGGTCCCAGATTCCAGATGATCCGGATTCCAGGTGATCCAGATCCCTGGGGGTCCCAGATTCCAGATGATCCGGATTCCAGGTGATCTAGATTCCAGGGGGTCCCAGATTCCAGCTGATCTGGATTCCAGGTGATTCGGATCCCTGGGGGTCCCAGATTCCAGATGATCCGGATTCCAGGTGATCCAGATCCCTGGGGGTCCCAGATTCCAGGTGATTTAGATTCCAGCTGATCTGGATTCCAGGTGATCCAGATTCCAGGTAATTTGGATTCCAGGTGATCCAGATTCTTGGAGGATCTGGATTCCAGGTGATCCAGATCCCTGGGGTCCCAAATTCCAGGTGATCCAGATTCTTGGAGGATCTGGATTCCAGGTGATCCAGATCCCTGGGGGTCCCAGATTCCAGGTGATCCAGATTCCTCGGGTCCCAGATTCCAGCTGATCCGGATTCCAGGTGATCCAGATCCCTGGGGGTCCCAGATTCCAGTCAACCCCGGGGACGTTTCCGGAAGGCGGCCGCGCACCTGGCCGCGGGGTCGTACTCGGACCAGACGCGTTTGAACTCGTCGAGGTGGTGTGGGCCCAGGATGGACCAGTCCCGCGTCAGGTAGTCGAAGTTGTCCATGATCACCGCCACGAACAGGTTAATGATCTGCGGACACACGCACCGGGGGGCTCGGGGGGGCCCTATAGGATCCTATGGGGCTCTATGGGGCACTGGGGGGCTCTATAGAGTCCTATGGGGGCTCTATGGGGTCTCTATGGGTCTCTATGGAGCTCTATGGGGCTCTATGGGGCACTGGGGGGCTCTAGAGAGTCCTATGGGGTCTCTATGGGGTCTCTATGGGGCTCTATAGAGTCCTGTGGGGTCTCTGTGGGGCTCTATGGGGCTCTATAGAGTCCTATGGGGTCTCTATGAGGCGCTGGGGGGCTCTATAGAGTCCTATGGGATCTCTATGGGGTCTCCATGGATCTCTATGGGCTCTATGGGGTCTCTATGGGGTCTCTATGGGTCTCCATGGGGTCTCTATGGATCTCTATGGGGTGTCTATGGGGTCTCCACGGATTTCTATGGATCTCTATGGGTCTCTATGGTATCTCTATGGATCTCCACGGATCTCTATGGGTCTCTATGGTTCTCTATGGATCTCTATAGGGTCTCTGTGGATCCTTATGGGGCAGGAGGGGCTCCAGAGGCCACGTGGGGTGCTATGGGGCAGGGCTGTGGATCTCTATGGGGTCTCTATGGGGTCTCCATGGATCTCTATGGATCCCTATGGTTCTCTATGGGGTCTCTATGGGTCTCTATGGGGTCTCCATGGATCTCTATGGGTCTCTATGGGGTCTCTACAGGTCTCTAGGGGTCTCTATGGGGTCTCTGT
This sequence comes from Phaenicophaeus curvirostris, assembly GCF_032191515.1. Taxonomy (NCBI): domain Eukaryota; kingdom Metazoa; phylum Chordata; class Aves; order Cuculiformes; family Cuculidae; genus Phaenicophaeus; species Phaenicophaeus curvirostris. Next base: position 79,722 of record NW_027206856.1, read on the forward strand.
GGGGTCTCTGTGGATCTCTATAGGGTCTCTATGGATCCCTATGGGGCAGGAGGGGCTCCAGGGGCCACGTGGGGTTCTATGGGGCAGGGCTGTGGATCTCTATGGATCTCTATGGGGTCTCTATGGGGTCTCCATGGATCTCTATGGATCCCTATGGGTCTCTATGGATCTCTGTGGGGTCTCTATGGGATCTCCATGGATCTCTATGGATCTCTATGGCTCTCTATGGGGTCTCCATGGATCCCTATGGATCTCTATAGGGTTTCTATGGATGCTATGGGGCAGGAGGGGCTGGCGGGGCGCGGCGGGGTCTCACCAGGAAGGCGCAGAGCATGAAGAAGCTGATGAAGTAGACGATGGCGAAGTTGCTGCCGCAGGTGAACTCCTCGCCGGGCTCCGCGTCCGACTCCGGGTCGCAGCGCTTCCCCGGCAGGCTGGCCAGCATGATCTCCTGCCACGCCTCCCCCGTGGCGCACCTGCCCCACAGCGACCCACACAGCCCATAGGGACCCCCACAGATCCCATAGGGACCCCCAGAGAGCCATAGGGACCCCCAGAGATCCATAGGGACCCCCAGAGAGCCATAGGGACCCCCAGAGAGCCATAGGGAGCCATAGGGCTGCCCCATAGAGCCAGCAGGAGCTCCTGCCACGCCTCCCCCGTGGCGCACCTGCCCCACAGCGACCCACACAGCCCATAGGGACCCCCACAGATCCCATAGGGACCCCCAGAGATCCATAGGGACCCCCAGAGAGCCATAGGGACCCCCAGAGAGCCATAGGGATCCATAGAGATCCATAGGGAGCCATAGGGCTGCCCCATAGAGCCAGCAGGAGCTCCTGCCACGCCTCCCCCGTGGCGCACCTGCCCCACAGCGACCCACACAGCCCATAGGGACCCCCACAGATCCCATAGGGACCCCCAGAGATCCATAGGGACCCCCAGAGAGCCATAGGGACCCCCAGAGAGCCATAGGGATCCATAGAGATCCATAGGGAGCCATAGGGCTGCCCCATAGAGCCAGCAGGAGCTCCTGCCACGCCTCCCCCGTGGCGCACCTGCCCCACAGCGACCCACACAGCCCATAGGGACCCCCACAGATCCCATAGGGACCCCCAGAGATCCATAGGGACCCCCAGAGAGCCATAGGGACCCCCAGAGAGCCATAGGGACCCCCAGAGAGCCATAGGGAGCCATAGGGCTGCCCCATAGAGCCAGCAGGAGCTCCTGCCACGCCTCCCCCGTGGCGCACCTGCCCCACAGCGACCCACACAGCCCATAGGGACCCCCAGAGAGCCATAGGGAGCCATAGGGGCCCATAGGGATCAATAGGGAGCCATAGGGATCAATAGGGATTCATAGGGAGCCATAGGGATCAATAGGGACTCATAGGGATCAATAGGGAGCCATAGGGATTCATAGGCAGCCATAGGGAGCCATAGGGAGCCATAGGGATCAATAGGGAGCCATAGGGATTCATAGGGAGCCATAGAGATCCACAGGGATCAATAAGGAACCATAGGGAGTCATAGGGATCAATAGGGATTCATAGGGATTCATAGGGATCAATAGGGAGCCATAGGGATTCATAGGAAGCCATAGGGATCAATAGGGATTCATAGGGAGCCATAGGGAGCCATAGGGATCAATAGGGAGCCATAGGGATCAATAGGGATCAATAGGGAGCCATAGGGATCAATAGGGAGCCATAGGGAGCCATAGGGATTCATAGGGAGCAAAGGGATCAATAGGGAGCCATAGGGATCAATAGGGAGCCATAGGGAGCCATAGGGATTCATAGGGAGCAAAGGGATCAATAGGGAGCCATAGGGATTCATAGGGAACCATAGGGATCAATAGGGAGCCATAGGGAGCCATAGGGATCAATAGGGATTCATAGGGATTCATAGGGAGCCATAGGAATCAATAGGGAGCCATAGGGATCAATAGGGATTCATAGGGAGCCATAGGGATCAATAGGGAGCCATAGGGATCAATAGAGATTCATAGGGAGCCATAGGGATCAATAGGGATTCATAGGGATCAATAGGGAGCCCCCTCTAGATCCCCTCTAGACCCCCACAAGTTCCCCTCTAGATCCCCTTATATCTCCCCCGTTGATCCCCTACAGACCCCCCTCGATCCCCCTCTAGATCCCCTATAGACCCCATAGGTTCCCCTCTAGATCCCCCTATATCTCCCCCACTGATCCCCTCTAGATCCCCCCATTGATCCCCTCTAGTCCCCCACAAGTCCCCCTCTAGCTCCCCCTCTCTCCCCGCTCTGGATCCCCTATGGATCACCTATAGATCCCCTATAGATCCCCTATGGATCCCCTCTGGATCCCCTACGGATCCCACCGGAAGAGCAGCAGGACGGCCTGGGGGAAGGTCTGGAAGTTGTTGTTGCGGTTGATCTGGGTCCCGTCCTGCAGCGCCAGCTTCCCGAACGTCTGAAAGGGGGGGGACAGCACCCCAAAACGGGGGGCTCAGCACCCCAAAATGGGGCTCAGCACCCCAAAACGGGGACCCAGCACCTCAAAACAGGGGGGACAGCACCCCAAAAGCGGGCTCAGCACCCCAAAACGGGGATCAGGACCCCAAAACGGGGACCCAGCACCCCAAAACCGGGATCAGCACCCCAAAACGGGGGGGTCTGCACCCCAAACCGGGGGGCTCAGCACCCCAAAATGGGGTTTAGGACCCCAAAAGGGGGGGTCAGGACCCCAAAATGGGGGTTCAGGACCTCAAAATGGGGATCAGGACCCCAAAATGGGGGGGTCAGCACCCCAAAATGGGGTTCAGGACCCCAAAAGGGGGGTCAGGACCCCAAAAGTGGGATCAGGACCCTAAAATGGAGGGATCAGGACCCCAAAATGGGGATCAGCACCCCAAAATGGGGGGTCAGGACCCGAAAATGGGGCTCAGCACCCCAAAAGGGGGGGGTCAGCACCTCAAAATGGGGCTCAGCACCCCAAAATGGAGATCAGGACCCCAAAAGGGGGCTCAGCACCCCAAAACGGGGGTCAGGACCCCAAAATGGGGGGGTCGAGACCCCAAAAAAGGGGATCAGGACCCCAAAAGGGGGCTCAGCACCCCAAAAGGGGGGGGTCAGGACCCCAAAAGGGGGCTCAGCACCCCAAAATGGAGGGATCAGGACCCCAAAATGGGGCTCAGCACCCCAAAATGGGGCTCAGCACCCCAAAAGGGGGGATCAGGACCTCAAAATGGGGGGTCAGCACCTGAAAAGGGGGATCAGCACCTCAAAATGGGGGGGTCAGGACCCCAAAATGGGGCTCAGCACCCCAAAATGGGGGTCAGGATCCCAAAAGGGGGGGATCACGACCCTAAAATGGGGGGTCAGGACCCCAAAATGGGGATCAGGACCCCAAAACGGGGGGATCAGCACCCCAAAATGGGGTTCAGGACCCCAAAAAGGGGCTCAGGTCCCCAAAAGGGGGGGATCAGGACCCCAAAATGAGGCTCAGCCCCCCAAAATGGGGCTCAGCCCCCCAAAATGGGGGTTCAGGCCCCCCGCCCCCCCTCACCTGCATGCCGATGACGGCGTAGATGAAGAAGATCATGGCGATGAGCAGCGCCACGTAGGGCAGAGCCTGCGGGGTTGGGGACCCCCCGTCACCTCCCCGGGTCCCCCAAAAGGGTCCCTCGAGGTCTCCCCCCATCCCCACGTCCCCTCCCCGTGTCCCCAAGGGTCCCTCGAGGTGTCCCCCCATCCCCACGTCCCCTCCAATGTCCCCTCCCAGTGTCCCCAAGGGTCCCTTGTGGTGTCCCCCCATCCCCACGTCCCCTCCCCGTGTCCCCAAGGGTCCCCAGAAGATCTCCTGGTGTCCCCCTGATGTCCCCAAGGGTCCCTCGTGGTGTCCCCCCATCCCCATATCCCCTCTCCATGTCCCCAAGGGTCCCTCGTGGTGTCCCCCCATCCCCACGTCCCCTCTCCATGTCCCCAAGGGTCCCCAGAAGATCTCGTGGTGTCCCCCTGATGTCCCCTCCGTGTCCCCAAGGGTCCCTCGTGGTGTCCCCCCATCCTCACGTCCCCCCCTGAAGTCCCCTCTCCATGTCCCCAAGGGTCCCTCGTGGTGTCCCCCCATCCCCACGTCCCCTCTCCATGTCCCCAAGGGTCCCTCGTGGTGTCCCCCCATCCCCACATCCCCTCTCCGTGTCCCCAAGGGTCCCTCGTGGTGTCCCCCCATCCCCACATCCCCTCTCCGTGTCCCCAAGGGTCCCTCGAGGTGTCCCCCCATCCCCACGTCCCCTCCCTGTGTCCCCCAAAAGGGTCCCTCGAGGTGTCCCCCCATCCCCACGTCCCCTCCCTGTGTCCCCCAAAAGGGTCCCTCGAGGTGTCCCCCCATCCCCACGTCCCCTCTCCATGTCCCCAAGGGTCCCCAGAAGATCTCCTGGTGTCCCCCTGATGTCCCCAAGGGTCCCTCGTGGTGTCCCCCCATCCCCACGTCCCCTCCCCGTGTCCCCAAGGGTCCCTCGTGGTGTCCCCCCATCCCCACGTCCCCTCCAATGTCCCCTCCCAGTGTCCCCAAGGGTCCCTCGTGGTGTCCCCCCATCCCCACATCCCCTCTCCATGTCCCCAAGGGTCCCCAGAAGATCTCCTGGTGTCCCCCCGATGTTCTCTCCATGTCCCCAAGGGTCCCTCGTGGTGTCCCCCCATCCCCACGTCCCCTCCCAGTGGCCCCAGAACTTCTCCTGGTGACCCTCCCGTCCTCCTGGTGTCCCCCCGATGTCCCCTCCGTGTCCCCGAGGGTCCCCAGGAGACCTCCTGGTGTCCCCCTGGCGTTGTCCCCAACCTGGAAGGACTTGACGAAGGTCCAGAGGAGGGTGCGGATGCCCTCGCCCTTGGAGAGCAGCTTCACCAGGCGCATCACGCGGAAGAGCCGGAAGAAGGTGATGGAGATGCGGGACGAGTCCTCGGAGCTCTGAGGGGACACGGGGACAAGGTCACCACCAAACCCACCTTCTCCTCCTTCTCCTCCTCCTTCTCCTCGGCCTCCTCATCCTCCTCACCTCCCCAACGTGGCCCCCGTTCTGCTCCAGGAGAACGTGGAGGTGGATGGAGAGCGTGGAGATGGATGGATGGAGATGGATGGAGATCATGGAGATCAGTGGATGGAGAGCGTGGAGGTGGATGGAGATCGTGGAGATGGATGGAGACCAGTGGATGGAGATCGTGGAGATGGATGGAGAGCGTGGAGATGGATGGAGACCAGTGGATGGAGAGCGTGGAGATGGATGGAGACCAGTGGATGGAGATCGTGGAGATGGATGGAGAGCGTGGAGATGGATGGAGACCAGGGGATGGAGATCGTGGAGATGGATGGAGATCAGTGGATGGAGATCGTGGAGATGGATGGAGAGCGTGGAGATGGATGGAGACCAGTGGATGGAGAGCGTGGAGATGGATGGAGATCATGGAGATGGATGGAGATCAGTGGATGGAGACAGAGACCGAGAGAGATGAACGGAGACAAGTGGAGGTGGGTGGATGGAGACGGCTGGAGAGCAGCAGATGGAGGGATGGGGATGGTTGGAGACACAGGCGGGTGGAGAACAACGGGGATCAACGGAGGGATGGAAACGGGTGGGGATGGATGGAGATGGAGGGATGGAGAGGGATGGAGGTGGATGGAGATGAAGAGATGGAGATGGATGGAGATGCAGGGATGGAGATGGATGGAGGGAGATGGAGGGAGATGGATGGACGGAGATGGACATGGAGATGGACATGGAGATGGACATGGAGGGATGGAAACAGATGGAGATGGATGGATGGAGATGGATGGAGATGAAGAGATAGATAGAGATGGATGGAGATGGATGGAGATGGATGGAGATGGATGGAGATGGATGGAGATGGATGGAGATGGATGGAGATGGATGGGTGGAGATGGATGGGTGGAGATGGGTGGGTGGAGATGGGTGGAGATGGGTGGAGATGGGTGGAGATGGGTGGAGATGGGTGGAGATGGGTGGAGATGGGTGGAGATGGAGGGAGGGATGGAGATAGAGATGGAGATGGAGGGAGATGGAGGGATGGATGGAGATGGAGGGAGATGGATGGAGACGGATGGAGACGGATGGAGATGGAGGGATGGATGGAGATGGAGGGAGATGGATGGAGACGGATGGAGATGGATGGAGATGGAGGGATGGAGATGGCTGGAGATGGAGGGATGGAAACAGATGGAGACGGATGGAGATGGATGGATGGAAACGGATGGAGATGCAGGGATGGAGATGGATGGAGACCACTGGATGGCTGGAAGTGGATGGAGATGGATGGAGATGAAGAGATGGACCGAGGTGGTCAGAGATGGAGGGATGGAGGGATGGAGATGGAGGGATGGAGATGGATGGAGATGGATGGAGATGGATGGAGATGGATGGAGATGGATGGAGATGGATGGATGGAGAAGGCTGGAGATGAAGAGGTGGAGATGGATGGAGATGGAGGGATGGAGAAGGCTGGAGATGGCTGGAGATGGAGGGATGGAGATGGATGGAGAAGGCTGGAGAAGGAGGGACGGAGACATCTGGAAGGCCCCCCGCCTCCCGTCGCGGTCGGCGACTCACGTTGACCTCGGTGACGGCGATGTCCACCACGCTGCCCACCACGATGAGGGCATCGAAGGTGTTCCAGGCGTCGCAGAAGTAGTGCTGGGGGCGGGACAGAGAGGTCCTCGGGCCACCTCCTCGGGCCAAACCCCCTCCTCCTCGGGCCAAACCCCCCTGGACCTACCCGCGGTTTGAAGGCGATGATCTTGAGGACCATCTCGACGGTGAAGAGCCCCGTGAAGACCATGTTGAGAAGGTCCATCACGTAGTTGAAGGGCTTGGACTGCTCGTAGTGCTGGGGAGGAGAAGGGGATGGTCTCCTCAGGGTCCACTCGGGGGGCCCCGTCCCACCCCAAGGGGGTCACACCACGTCCCTGAGGTCCCTGAGGAGGTTCCTGAGGTCCCCAAGAAGGTTCCTCAGGTCCCTGAGAAGGTCCCTGAGGTCCCACCATGACCCTGAGAAGGTCCCTGAGGTCCTATCAAGACCCTGAGAAGGTTCCTGAGGTCCCTGAGAAGGTTCCTGAGGTCCCTGAAGAGATTCCTGAGGTCCCCGAGAAGGTCCCTGAGGTCCCACCATGCCCCTGAGAAGGTTCCTGAGGAGATTCCTAAGGTCCCACCATGACCCTGAGAACGTTCCCGAGGTCCCTGAGAAGGTCCCTGAGGTCCCTGAGAAGGTCCCTGAGGTCCCACCATGACCCTGAGAAGGTTCCCGAGGTCCCTGAGAAGGTTCCTCAGGTCCCCGAGAAGGTCCCTGAGGTCCCACCAAGACCCTGGGAAGGTCCCTGAGGTCCCACCATGACCCTGAGAATGTTCCTGAGGTCCCTGAGAAGGTCCCTGAGGTCCCACCATGACCCTGAGAATGTTCCTGAGGTCCCCGAGAAGGTCCCTGAGGTCCCACCATGACCCTGAGAAGGTTCCCCAGGTCCCCGAGAAGGTCCCTGAGATCCCACCATGACCCTGAGAACATCCCTAAGGTCCCAACACATCCCTGAGAAGGTTCCTGAGGTCCCTGAGAAGGTCCCTGAGATCCCACCATGACCCTGAGAACGTTCCTGAGGTCCCTGAGAAGGTCCCTGAGGTCCCACCATGACCCTGAGAAGGTTCCCGAGGTCCCCGAGAAGGTCCCTGAGGTCCCACCATGACCCTGAGAACATCCCTGAGGTCCCAACACATCCCTGAGAAGGTTCCTGAGGCCCCCGAGAAGGTCCCTGAGGTCCCACCAAGACCCTGAGAAGGTTCCCGAGGTCCCACCAAGACCCTGAGAACGTTCCTGAGGTCCCTGAGAACGTTCCTGAGGTCCCTGAGAAGGTCCCTGAGGTCCCACCATGACCCTGAGAACGTTCCTGAGGTCCCTGAGAAGGTCCCTGAGGTCCCACCAAGACCCTGAGAAGGTTCCTGAGGTCCCACCAAGACCCTGAGAACGTTCCTGAGGTCCCACCATGACCCTGAGAAGGTTCCTGAGGCCCCTGTGAAGGTCCCTGAGGTCCCACCAAGACCCTGAGAAGGTTCCTGAGGTCCCACCATGACCCTGAGAAGGTCCCTGAGGTCCCACCATGTTCCTCAGGTCCCACCATGACTCTGAGAAGGTTCCTGAGGCCCCTGAGAAGGTTTCTGAGGTCCCACCATGACCCTGAGAAGGTTCCTGAGGTTCCTGAGGCCCCCGAGAAGGTCCCTGAGGTCCCACCATGACCCCGAGAAGGTCCCCGCGGAGGTCCCCGTGTCCCACCTGGACGGCGAGGGCGATGGTGTTGAGGAGGATGAGGAGGAACATGCCGTACTCGAAGGCGCTGGAGTTGACGGCCGCCCAGACGCGGTGCTGCCCGCGGTTCTTGGGGATGTAGCGGCGCAGCGGCTGCGCCTTCAGCGCGTACTCCACGCACTGACGCTGCCGGGGGGGACACGGGGACGTCACCGACACCCCCGGGGGACACCGGGGACCAGGGGAGGGGACACGGGGGCGTCAGGGAGGGACACGGGGACAAGGAGAGGAGATATGGGGACATCAGAGAGGGAAAGGACACGGAAAAGGGACATGGGGACATTGAAAAGGGACATTGGGGACATTGGGAGGGGACATGGGGACATTGGGAGGGGACATGGGGACATCAGGGACGGACACGGGGACAAGGAGAGGAGATATGGGGACGTGGAGAGGGAAAGGACACGGAAAAGGGACACGGGGACATCAGGAGGGGACACGGGGACATCACGAGGGGTCATTGGAGACATCAGAGAGGGGACACGGGGACATTGGGAGGGGACACAGGGACATCAGGGATGGACACGGGGACAAGGAGAGGAGATATGGGGACGTCAGAGAGGGAAAGGACACGGAAAAGGGACACGGGGACGTTGGGGACAGCACGGGGACACCCCCAGGGGACACCAGTGACAAGGAGAGGGGACATGGGGACATCAGGGATGGACACGGGGACAAGGAGAGGAGATATGGGGACGTCGGAGAGGGAAAGGACACGGAAAAGGGACACGGGGACATCAGGAGGGGACACGGGGACATCAGGGACACCCCCAGGGGACACAGGAGATGAGGAGAGGGGACATGGGGACACTGGGAGGGGACATGGGGACATCAGGGATGGACATGGGGACATGGAGAGCAGATATGGGGACGTTGGAGAGGGAAAGGACACGGAAAAGGGACACGGGGACATTGAAAAGGGACATTGGGGACATTGGGAGGGCACATGGGGACATTGGGAGGGGACATGGGGACATCAGGGACGGACACGGGGACGTCAGGGATGGACACGGGGACAAGGAGAGGAGATATGGGGACGTGGAGAGGAGATATGGGGAGGCTGGAGAGGGAAAGGACACGGAAAAGGGACACGGGGACATCACGAGGGGACATTGGGGATGTTGGGGACACTGGGAGGGGACACGGGGACATGGGGAGGGGACAGGGGGACACCAGAGCGAGAAGAAGACACGGGGAGGGGACATGGGGCCACCAAGATGGGACACAGGGACACTGGAGCAGGAAGGGGCCACCAGAGCGAGGAGAAGACACAGGGAAGGGACACGGGGAGGGGACACGGGGACATCAGAGTGAGAAGGGGACACGGGGAGGGGACCCTGGGGCCACCAGGAGGGGACACAGGGCCACCAGAGCGAGAAGAAGACATGGGGAGGGGACACTTGGAGGGGACACGGGGACATCAGAGGGACAAGAGGACATGGGGAGGGGACGCTGGGGCCACCAGGAGGGGACCCGGGGCCACCAGAGCGAGAAGAAGACATGGGGAGGGGACATGGAGAGGGGACACGGGGACATCAGAGGGACAGGAGGACACGGGGAGGGGACCCTGGGGCCACCAGGAAGGGACACAGGGCCACCAGAGCGAGAAGGGGACACAGGGAGGGGACACTTGGAGGGGACACGGGGACATCAGAGGGACAAGAGGACACGGGGAGGGGACCCTGGGGCCACCAGGAAGGGACACGGGGACACTGGAGCAGGAAGGGGCCACCAGAGCGAGAAGAAGACACGGGGAGGGGACATGGAGAGGGGACACGGGGACATCAGAGGGACAAGAGGACAAGGGGAGGGGACCCTGGGGCCACCAGGAGGGGACCTGGGGCCACCAGAGCGAGAAGAAGACATGGGGAGGGGACCCTGGGGCCACCAGGAGGGGACACGGGGACACCAGAGCGAGAAGGGGACACAGGGAGGGGACACTTGGAGGGGACACAGGGACATCAGAGGGACAAGAGGACATGGGGAGGGGACCCTGGGGCCACCAAGATGGGACCCGGGGACACTGGAGCAGGAAGGGGCCACCCGAGGGAGGAGAAGACACGAGGAGGGGCCACCAGAGCGAGGAAAGGGGCCACGGCGAGGGCCACCGGGGCCACCACGAGGCTCCTGGCGGTGTCACCACGTGGTGTCCCCCTCGGCGTCCCCCGGAGGGGTCACCTGGTTCTTGTCGAGCTCGCAGTTGCGATACTCGCTCTCGCCCTGCGCCCGGAAGGTGATGATGACGAAGCCCACGAAGATGTTCATCATGAAGAAGGCGATGACGATGATGTAGACGATGAAGAAGATGGAGATCTCCACCCGGTAGTTGTAGATGGGGCCCTGGTCCTCGGCGTTGGCGTCGATGGCCTTGTAGAGCAGCCTGCAGGGGACACCGCAGCTCCTGGGGCCACCAAAAGCAGCGCCCGGGGGACCCCAAGGGGAGGAACCTTGAGGAACCTCCAGCCTGAGGGCCCTGGTGGCCCCAGAAGAGGTTCTGGAGGCCCTAAATGAGGTCCTGGGGTCTAAAAATGAGGTTCTGGGGTCCAAAAATGAGGTCCTGGTGACCCCAAATGAGGTTCTGGGGTCCTCAAGGTGAGGAACCTTGAGGAACCTTCATCCTGAGGGCCCTGGTGACCCCAAAAGGAGGTTCTGGTGACCCCAAATGAGGTTCTTTGTCTCTAAATGAGGTCCTGGTGTCCCTAAATGAGGTTCTTTGTCCCTAAATGACGTCCTGGTGACCCCAAATGAGGTTCTGGGGTCCTCAAGGTGAGGAACCTTGAGGAACCTTCATCCTGAGGGCTCTGGTGACCCCAAAATGAGGTTCTTTGTCCCTAAATGAGGTCCTGGTGGCCCCAAAATGAGGAACCTTGAGGAACCTTCATACTGAGGGCCCTGGTGACCCCAAAATGAGGTTCTTTGTCTCTAAATGAGGTCCTGGTGTCCCTAAATGAGGTTCTTTGTCCCTAAATGAGGTCCTGGTGACCCCAAAAGGAGGTTCTGGGGTCCTCAAGGTGAGGAACCTTGAAGAACCTTCATCCTGAGGGCCCTGGTGACCCCAAAATGAGGTTCTGGTGACCCTAAATGAGGTTCTGGTGACCCCAAAATGAGGTTCTTTGTTCCTAAATGAGGTCCTGGTGACCCCAAAAGGAGGTTCTGGGGTCCTCAAGGTGAGGAACCTTGAAGAACCTTCATCCTGAGGGCCCTGGTGACCCCAAAATGAGGTTCTGGTGACCCTAAATGAGGTTCTGGTGACCCCAAAATGAGGTTCTTTGTTCCTAAATGAGGTCCTGGTGACCCCAAAATGAGGTTCTGGGGTCCTCAAGGTGAGGAACCCTGAGGAACCTCCATCCTGAGGGCCCTGGTGACCCCAAAATGAGGTTCTTTGTCCCTAAATGAGGTCCTGGTGGCCCCAAATGAGGTCCTGGTGACCCCAAAATGAGGTTCTTTGTTCCTAAATGAGGTCCTGGTGCCCCCAAACGAGGTCCTGGTGACCCTAAATGAGGCCCTGGTGACCCCAAAATGAGGTCCTTGTGCCCCCAAATGAGGTTCTGGGGTCCTCAAGGTGAGGAACCTTGAGGAACATTCATCCTGAGGGCCCTGGTGACCCCAAAATGAGGTTCTTTCTCCCTAAATGAGGTCCTGGTGGCCCTAAAGTGAGGAACCTCCATTTTGAAGGCCCCGGTGACCCCAAAAGGAGGTTCTGGTGACCCTAAAATGAGGTCCTGGTGGGCCCAAAGGAGGTTCTGGGGTCCTCAAGGTGAGGAACCCTGAGGAACCTTCATCCTGAGGGCCCTGGTGACCCCAAAATGAGGTTCTTTGTCTCTAAATGAGATCCTGGTGGCCCCAAATGAGGTCCCTGGTGACCCTAAATGAGGCCCTGGTGACCCCAAAATGAGGTCCTGGTGCCCCCAAATGAGGTTCTGGGGTCCTCAAGGTGAGGAACCCTGAGGAACCTCAATCCTGAGGGCCCTGGTGACCCCAAAATGAGGTCCTGGTGCCCCCAAATGAGGTCCTGGTGGCCCTGAAGCGAGGAACCTCCATCCTGAAGGCCCCAGTGACCCCAAAAGAGGTTCTGGGGGCCCTAAATGAGGTCCTGGTGACCCCAAAGGAGGTTCTGGGGTCCTCAAGGTGAGGAACCTTGAAGAACCTTCATCATGAGGGCCCTGGTGACCCCAAAACAAGGTTCTTTGTCTCTAAATGAGATCCTGGTGGCCCCAAATGAGGTCCTGGTGGCCCCAAAGTGAGGAACCTCCATCCTGAAAGCCCCGGTGACCCCAAAATGAGGTTCTGGTGACCCCAAAATGAGGTCCTGGGGTCCTCAAGGTGTGGAACCTTGAGGAACCTTCATCATGAGGGGCCTGGTGACCCCAAATGAGGTTCTTTGTCCCTAAATGAGGTCCTGGTGACCCCAAAATGAGGTTCTGGGGTCCTCAAGGTGAGGAACCTTGAGGAACCTTCATCCTGAGGGCCCTGGTGACCCCAAAACGAGGTTCTTTGTCTCTAAATGAGATCCTGGTGGCCCCAAATGAGGTCCTGGTGGCCCTAAATGAGGTCCTGGTGACCCCAAAATGAGGAACCTTGAGGAACCTTCATCCTGAGGGCCCTGGTGACCCCAAAATGAGGTTCTTTGTCTCTAAATGAGGTCCTGGTGTCCCTAAATGAGGTTCTTTGTCCCTAAATGAGGTCCTGGTGGCCCCAAATGAGGTTCTGGGGTCCTCGAGGTGAGGAACCTTGAGGAACCTTCATCCTGAGGGGCCTGGTGACCCCAAAATGAGGTTCTTTGTCTCTAAATGAGATCCTGGTGGCCCCAAATGAGGTCCTGGTGGCCCCAAATGAGGTCCTGGTGACCCCAAAATGAGGAACCTTGAGGAACCTTCATCCTGAGGGCCCTGGTGACCCCAAAATGAGGTTCTTTGTCTCTAAATGAGGTCCTGGTGTCCCTAAATGAGGTTCTTTGTCCCTAAATGAGGTCCTGGTGGCCCCAAATGAGGTTCTGGGGTCCTCGAGGTGAGGAACCTTGAGGAACCTTCATCCTGAGGGGCCTGGTGACCCCAAAATGAGGTTCTTTGTCTCTAAATGAGATCCTGGTGGCCCCAAATGAGGTCCTGGTGGCCCCAAATGAGGTCCTGGTGACCCCAAAATGAGGAACCTTGAGGAACCTTCATCCTGAGGGCCCTGGTGACCCCAAAATGAGGTTCTTTGTCTCTAAATGAGGTCCTGGTGTCCCTAAATGAGGTTCTTTGTCCCTAAATGAGGTCCTGGTGACCCCAAAATGAGGTTCTTTGTCCCTAAACGAGGTCCTGGTGGCCCCAAATGAGGTCCTGGTGACCCCAAATGAGGTTCTTTGTCCCTAAATGAGGTCCTGGTGACCCCAAAATGAGGTTCTTTGTCCCTAAACGAGGTCCTGGTGACCCCAAATGAGGCTCTTTGTCCCTAAATGAGGTCCTGGTGGCCCCAAATGAGGTCCTGGTGACCCCAAATGAGGTTCTTTGTCCCTAAATGAGGTCCTGGTGGCCCCAAATGAGGTCCTGGTGACCCCAAACGAGGTTCTTTGTCCCTAAACGAGGTCCTGGTGACCCCAAATGAGGTTCTTTGTCCCTAAATGAGGTCCTGGTGGCCCCAAATGAGGTCCTGGTGTCCCTAAATGAGGTTCTTTGTCCCTAAATGAGGTCCTGGTGACCCCAAAATGAGGTTCTTTGTCCCTAAACGAGGTCCTGGTGACCCCAAACGAGGTTCTTTGTCCCTAAACGAGGTCCTGGTGACCCCAAATGAGGTTCTTTGTCCCTAAATGAGGTCCTGGTGGCCCCAAATGAGGTCCTGGTGTCCCTAAATGAGGTTCTTTGTCCCTAAATGAGGTCCTGGTGACCCCAAAATGAGGTTCTTTGTCCCTAAACGAGGTCCTGGTGACCCCAAATGAGGTTCTTTGTCCCTAAACGAGGTCCTGGTGACCCCAAACGAGGTTCTTTGTCCCTAAACGAGGTCCTGGTGGCCCCAAACGAGGTTCTTTGTCCCTAAACGAGGTCCTGGTGGCCCCAAACGAGGTTCTTTGTCCCTAAACGAGGTCCTGGTGGCCCCAAACGAGGTTCTTTGTCCCTAAACGAGGTCCTGGTGACCCGAAATGAGGTTCTTTGTCCCTAAACGAGATCCTGGTGGCCCCAAATGAGGTCCTGGTGACCCGAAATGAGGTTCTTTGTCCCTAAACGAGGTCCTGGTGACCCGAAATGAGGTTCTTTGTCCCTAAATGAGGTCCTGGTGGCCCCAAAATGAGGTTCTTTGTCCCTAAACGAGGTCCTGGTGGCCCCAAAATGAGGTTCTTTGTCCCTAAACGAGGTCCTGGTGGCCCCAAACGAGGTTCTTTGTCCCTAAACGAGGTCCTGGTGGCCCCAAATGAGGTTCTTTGTCCCTAAACGAAGTCCTGGTGACCCCAAAATGAGGTTCTTTGTCCCTAAACGAGGTCCTGGTGGCCCCAAATGAGGTCCTGGTGGCCCCAAATGAGGTTCTTTGTCCCTAAATGAGGTCCTGGTGACCCCAAAATGAGGTTCTTTGTCCCTAAACGAGGTCCTGGTGGCCCCAAATGAGGTTCTTTGTCCCTAAACGAGATCCTGGTGGCCCCAAATGAGGTTCTTTGTCCCTAAACGAGGTCCTGGTGACCCCAAACGAGGTTCTTTGTCCCTAAACGAGGTCCTGGTGGCCCCAAACGAGGTTCTTTGTCCCAAAGGAGGTTTTGGGGGTCCCCCGGACTCACGCGGGCCACCCCTCGAAGGTGGAGACGGTGAAAAGCGCCATCATCCCCGCCAGGACGTTGTCGAAGTTGAAGTCGCTGTTGTGCCAGAGCCGCTCGCGCACTGAGGGGTGCGACACGTCCCCGTCCTTGTACACCAGGAACGTCCCCCTGGAAGGGGTTGGGGGGGGCAGGGGTCAGTTTTGGGGTGCTGGGGGTGAGTTTTGGGGGTCCAGGGGTCAGTTTTGGGGGTTCAGGGCTTGATTTGGGGGTGCAGGGATCCATTTTGGGGCTGCAGGCCTCGATTTTGTAGTAGAGAGGGACATTTATGGAGTAGAAGGGGGAGTTTTGGGGTCCAGGGGGTCATTTTGGGGGTGCAGGGGTCATTTTTGGGGGTCGGGGTCAGTTTTAGGGGTCCAGGCGTCAGTTTTGGGGTTCAGGGGTCAGTTTTGGGGGTCCAGGGCTTGATTTGGGGGTTCAGGGAACCATTTTGGGGGGCGCAGGCCTCGATTTTGGAGTAGAGAGGGTCATTTATGGAGTAGAACGGGGAGTTTTGGGGTTCAGGGGGTCAGTTTGGGGGTCCAGGGGTTCATTTTTGGGGTTCGGGGCTCAGTTTTAGGGGTCCAGGGGTCAATTTTGGGGATCCAGGGCTTGATTTGGGGGTTCAGGGATCCATTTTGCGGACACAGGCCTCAATTTTGGAGCACAGAGGGTCATTTATGGAGTAGAAGAGGGAATTTTTGGGGTTCGGGGTTAATTTATGGGGTTCAGGGGGTCATTTTTGGGGTTCAGGGAGTCAGTTTTGGGGGTCCAGGGCTTGATTTGGGGGTCCAGGGGGTCAGTTTGGGGGTTCAGGGATCCATTTTGGGGGTGCAGGCCTCAGTTTTGGAGCACAGAGGGTCATTTATGGAGTAGAAGGGGGAGTTTTGGGGTTCAGGGGTCAGTTTTGGGGTTCAGGGGTCAGTTTTGGGGTGCTGGGGGTGAGTTTTGGGGGTTCAGGGGTCAGTTTTGGGGGTCCAGGGCTTGATTTGGGGGTTCAGGGAACCATTTTGGGGGGCTGCAGGCCTCGATTTTGGAGTAGAGAGGGACATTTATGGAGTAGAAGGGGGAGTTTTGGGGTCCAGGGGGTCATTTTGGGGGTGCAGGGGTCATTTTTGGGGTTCAGGGGTCAGTTTTGGGGGTTCAGGGCTTGATTTGGGGGTTCAGGGATCCATTTTGGGGGTTCAAGGCCTCTTTTTTGAGGGTGCAGGCCTCAATGTTGCAGTATAGAGGTCATTTTGGGGGTATAGGGCTCATTTTTGGGGTGCAGGGGTTCATTTTTGGGGTTCAGAGGGTCATTTTGGGGGTTCAAGGGTCAGTTTTGGGGGTCCAGGGCTTGATTTGGGGGTTCAGGGCTTCATTTTTGAGAGTGTAGGCCTCAATTTTGCAGTATAGGGGTCACTTTTGGGGTGCAGGGGTTCATTTTCGGAGTATAGGGCTCATTTTTGGGGTTCAGAGGGTCAATTTTGGGGTTCAGAGGGTCAATTTTGGGGCTCAAGGGTCAGTTTTGGGGGTCCAGGGCTTGATTTGGGGGTGCAGGGATCCATTTTGGGAGTATAGGCCTCAATTTTGGAGTAGAGAGGGTCAGTTTGGGGGTTCAGGGGGTCATTTTGGGGGTGCAAGGGTCAGTTTTAGGGTCCAGGGGTCAGTTTTGGGGTGCTGGGGGTCACTTTTAGGGGTCCAGGGGTCAATTTTGGGGGTCCAGGGGTCAGGTTTGGGGGTTCAGGGATCCATTTTGGGGACACAGGCCTCAATTTTGGAGCACAGAGGGTCATTTATGGAGTAGAAGGGGGAGTTTTGGGGTTCAGGGGTCAGTTTTGGGGTGCTGGGGGGTCAGTTTTGGGGGTTCAGGGGTCAGTTTTGGGGGTCCAGGGCTTGATTTGGGGGTTCAGGGAACCATTTTGGGGGGCGCAGGCCTCGATTTTGGAGCACAGAGGGTCAGTTTGGGGGTTCAGGGGGTCATTTTGGGGGTGCAAGGGTCAGTTTTAGGGTCCAGGGGTCAGTTTTGGGGTTCGGGGCTCAGTTTTAGGGGTCCAGGGGTCAATTTTGGGGGTCCAGGGCTTGATTTGGGGGTTCAGGGATCCATTTTGGGGACACAGGCCTCAATTTTGGAGCACAGAGGGTCATTTATGGAGTAGAAGAGGGAATTTTTGGGGTTCGGGGTTAATTTATGGGGTTCAGGGGGTCATTTTTGGGGTTCAGGGAGTCAGTTTTGGGGGTCCAGGGCTTGATATGGGGGTCCAGGGGGTCAGTTTGGGGGTTCAGGGATCCATTTTGGGGGTGCAGGCCTCAGTTTTGGAGCACAGAGGGTCATTTATGGAGTAGAAGGGGGGAGTTTTGGGGTACAGGGGGTCATTTTGGGGGTCCAGGGGTCAGTTTTGGGGTGCTGGGGGTGAGTTTTGGGGGTTCAGGGGTCAGTTTTGGGGGTCCAGGGCTTGATTTGGGGGTTCAGGGAACCATTTTGGGGGGCGCAGGCCTCGATTTTGGAGTAGAGAAGGACATTTATGGAGTAGAAGGGGGAGTTTTGGGGTCCAGGGGGTCATTTTGGGGGTGCAGGGGTCATTTTTGGGGTTCAGGGGTCAGTTTTGGGGGTTCAGGGCTTGATTCGGGGGTTCAGGGATCCATTTTGGGGGTTCAAGGCCTCTTTTTTGAGGGTGCAGGCCTCAATGTTGCAGTATAGGGGTCATTTTGGGGGTATAGGGCTCATTTTTGGGGTGCAGGGGTTCATTTTTGGGGTTCAGAGGGTCATTTTGGGGGTTCAAGGGTCAGTTTTGGGGGTCCAGGGCTTGATTTGGGGGTTCAGGGCTTCATTTTTGAGAGTGTAGGCCTCAATTTTGCAGTATAGGGGTCACTTTTGGGGTGCAGGGGTTTATTTTCGGAGTATAGGGCTCATTTTTGGGGTGCAGGGGTCATTTTTGGGGTTCAGAGGGTCAATTTTGGGGCTCAAGGGTCAGTTTTGGGGGTCCAGGGCTTGATTCGGGGGTTCAGGGATCCATTTTGGGAGTATAGGCCTCAATTTTGGAGCACAGAGGGTCAGTTTGGGGGTTCAGGGGGTCATTTTTGGGGTGCAGGGGTCAGTTTTAGGGTCCAGGGGTCAGTTTTGGGGTGCTGGGGGTCACTTTTAGGGGTCCAGGGGTCAATTTTGGGGGTCCAGGGGTCAGTTTTGGGGGTTCAGGGATCCATTTTGGGGACATAGGCCTCAATTTTGGAGTGCAGGGGGTCATTTATGGAGTAGAAGAGGGAGTTTTGGGGTTCAGGGGGTCAGTTTTGGGGTCCAGGGGTCAGTTTTGGGGGTTCAAGGGTCAGTTTTGGGGGTTCAGGGATCCATTTTGGGGGTTCAGGGCCTCATTTTTGGAGCAGAGAGGGTCGTTTATGGAGTAGAAGGGGGAGTTTTGGGGTCCAGGGGGTCATTTTGGGGCTCCAGAGGGTCAATTTTGGGGTTCAGGGGGTCATTTTGGGGGTCCAGGGCTCAATTTTGGGGTGCAGGATTCACTCTTGGGGTCCAGGAGCTCATATTTGGGGTCCAGGGGCTCATTTTTTGAGTACAGAGGCTTATTTTTAGTGGTCCAGGGCTCAATTTTGGGGGTGCAGGGCTCATTTTTGGGGCACAAGGGCTCATTTTTGGGGTGTAGGGGCTAATTTTGGGGTGCAGGATTCAACTTTGGGGTGCAGGGGCTCATTTTTGGGGTCCAGGAGGTCATTTTTGGGGTCCAGGGGGTCATTTTTAGTGGTCCAGGGCTCTATTCTGGGGTGCAGGATTCAACTTTGGGGTCCAGGGGCTCATTTTAGGGTGCAGGGGCTCATTTTTGGGGTGCAGCAGCTCATTTTTGGGGGCGCAGGGGTCATTTTTTGAGTACAGGGGCTCATTTTTCGGGGTCCAGGGCTCTATTCTGGGGGTCCAGGGCTCATTTTTGGGGTGCAGGATTCAATTTTGGGGTCCAGGGGCTCATTTTTGGGGTCCAGGGGCTCATTTTTGGTGGTCCAGGGCTCAATTTTGGGGGTGCAGGGGCTCATTTTTGGGGCACAAGGGCTCATTTTTGGGGTGTAGGGTCTAATTTTAGGTTGCAGGATTCAATTTGGGGGTCCAGGGGTTCATTTTTGGGGTCCAGGGGGTCAATTTTGGGGTGCAGGGGCTCAATTTTGGGGTGCAGGGGGGTCACTTTTAGTGGTCCAGGGAGTCATTTTGGGGGCGTTATGTGTGACATTTGGAGCACAGGGGCTAACTTTGGGGCGCAAGCCTCACTTTCGGGGCGCAGGCTCGAATTTTTGGGGTGCAGGGGGTGGATTTTGGGGGCGCAGAGGTCATTTTTTGAGTACAGAGGCTCATTTTTAGTGGTCCAGCGCTCTATTCTGGGGGTCCAGGGCTCAATTTTGGGGCGTAGGTGCTAATTTTAGGGTGCAGGATTCATTTTTGGGGTGCAGGGGTTCATTTTTGGGGCGCAGGGGTTCATTTTTTGAGTACAGGGGCTCAATTTTAGTGGCCCAGGGCTCAATTTTGGGGGTGCAGGGCTCAATTTGGGGGTCCAGGGGCTCATTTTTTGGGGTCCAGGGCTCTATTCTGGGGGTCCAGGGCTCAATTTTAGGGTCGCAGGATTCAATTTTGGGGTCCAGGGGGTAA
The DNA here is from genome assembly GCF_032191515.1 of Phaenicophaeus curvirostris. Taxonomy (NCBI): domain Eukaryota; kingdom Metazoa; phylum Chordata; class Aves; order Cuculiformes; family Cuculidae; genus Phaenicophaeus; species Phaenicophaeus curvirostris. Next base: position 99,440 of record NW_027206856.1, read on the forward strand.
TTTTGGGGGTCCAGGGGGTCATTTTTAGTGGTCCAGGGCTCTATTCTGGGGGTGCAGGGCTCCATTTTGGGGTCGCAGGGCTCATTTTTTGGGGCGTACGCACTAATTTTAGGGTGCAGGATTCAATTTTGGGGTCCAGGGGCTCATTTTTGGGGTCCAGAGGGTCACTTTTTGAGTACAGAGGCTTATTTTTAGTGGTCCAGGGCTCAATTTTGGGGGTGCAGGGCTCATTTTTGGGGCACAAGGGCTCATTTTTGGGGTGTAGGGGCTAATTTTGGGGTGCAGGATTCAACTTTGGGGTGCAGGGGCTCATTTTTGGGGTCCAGGAGGTCATTTTTGGGGTCCAGGGGGTCATTTTTAGTGGTCCAGGGCTCTATTCTGGGGGTTCAGGGCTCAATTTTGGGGTGCAGGATTCAATTTTGGGGTGCAGGATTCAATTTTGGGGGCGCAGGGGTCATTTTTTGAGTACAGAGGCTCATTTTTAGTGGTCCAGGGCTCTATTCTGGGGGTCCAGGGCTCATTTTTGGGGTGCAGGATTCAATTTTGGGGTCCAGGGGCTCATTTTTGGTGGTCCAGGGCTCAATTTTGGGGGTGCAGGGGCTCATTTTTGGGGCACAAGGGCTCATTTTTGGGGTGTAGGGGCTAATTTTGGGGTGCAGGGGCTCATTTTTGGGGTCCAGGGGCTCATTTTTGGGGTCCAGGGGCTCATTTTTAGTGGTCCAGGGCTCAATTTTGGGGTCCAGGGGGTGATTTTTGGGGTCCAGGGGCTCATTTTTAGTGGTCCAGGGCTCAACTTTGGGGTCCAGGGGCTCGTTTTAGGGTGCAGCAGCTCATTTTTGGGGGCGCAGGGGTCATTTTTTGAGTACAGGGGCTCATTTTTCGGGGTCCAGGGCTCTATTCTGGGGGTCCAGGGCTCTATTCTGGGGTGCAGGATTCAACTTTGGGGTGCAGGGGCTCATTTATTGGGGTCCAGGGCTCTATTCTGGGGGTGCTGGGCTCAATTTTGGGGGGTTTATGTGTGATATTTGGAGCACAGGGGCTAACTTTGGGGCGCAAGCCTCACTTTTGGGGTGCAGGGGTGGATTTTTGGGGTGCAGGGGGTGGATTTTGGGGGTTCCCACCCACTTGCACTCCTCAGGCGTGTGCTTGGCCTCGTCGGTGCAGCTGTAAAACTTGCCCTGGAAGGGGGGGGGGGGTGTTAAAAAGTTGGGGTGTCGAGGGGGTTCAGGGGGACTCAGGGGTCCCAGATGTGGGGGAGCCCCCTGTGCAGATGTTGGGGTGTCCCCCCATCCAGCTGTTCGGGGGGTACCTTGAAGAGCTGGACCCCGATGCAGGCGAACATGAACTGGAGGAGCGTGGTGACGATCATGATGTTGCCGATGGTGCGGATGGCCACGAAGACGCACTGGACAACGTGCTGGACGGACACACGGACGGCGTGGGGACACGGGGGGGACGGGGGGGGACAGGGGGACACAGAGGGGACAGGGGGACAGGGGGACAAGGAGAGAGGGGGACAGAGGGACAGGGGAACTGAGGGACAGCGGAACTGAGGGACAGGGGGACAGGGGGACGGGGGGACGTCAGAACTGAGGGACAGGGGGACAGAGGACGGGGGACAGGGAAACTGAGGGACAGCGGAACCGAGAGACAGGGGGACAGCGGGAGGGGGGGACGTCAGAACTGAGGGACAGGGGGACAGAGGACAGGGGGACAGGGGAACTGAGGGACAGGGGGACAAGGGGACGGGGGGGAGAGAGGGAGAGGGGGACAAGGGGGACAAGGGGGAGAGATGGACAGTGGAACCAAGGGACAGGGGGACAGGGGGACGGGGGGACAGTGGAACTGAGGGACAGGGGGACAGAGGACAGGGGGACTGAGGGACAGGGGGACAAGGGGACAGGGGGAGAGGGGGACAAGGGGACAAGGGGGAGAGATGGACAGCGGAACCAAGGGACAGGGGGACAGGGGGACGGGGGGACGTCAGAACTGAGGGACAGGGGAACTGAGGGACAGGGGGACAGGGGGGACAAGGGGGACAGGGGGACAGGGGGAGAGACAGACAGCAGAACCAAGGGACAGGGGGGACAGGGGGATGGGGGGACAGGGGAACTGAGGGACAGGGGGACAAGGGGACAGTGGGAGAGGGACAGGGGGATAGGGGGACAGGGGGAGAGAGGGAGAGGGGGACAGGGGAACTGAGGAACAGGGGGACAAGGGGACAGGGGGAGAGAGGGAGGGGGGACAGGGACAGGGGGACACAGGGGGACAGGAGAACCAAGGGACGGGGGACAGGGGGACAAGGGAACAGTGGAACTGAGGGACAGGGGACAGAGGGACAAGGGGACAAAGGGAGAGAGGGAGACGACGGGGACAGGGGAACTGAGGGACAGGGGGACAGGGGGACAGAGGGGGCCAGGGGGCCAGGGTGCCAGCGGAACCAAGGGACAGGGGGACACAGGGGTCGGGGGGACAGTGGAACCGAGGGACAGCGGAACTGAGAGAGAGAGGGAGAGGGGGACAGTGGAACGGAGGGACAGGGGGACAGAGGACAGGGGGACAGGGGAACCGAGGGACAGGGGGACAAGGGGATGGGGGGACAGGGGGACAAGGGGAGAGAGGGAGAGGGGGGACAGAGGGACAGGAGGACAAAGGGACAGGGGGACAGAGGGACAGCGGAACGGGGGGACAGGGGAACCGAGGGACAGGGGGGCGGGTGGACAGCGGAACGGAGGGAGAGCGGAACCGAGGGGCAGGGGGACAGGGGAACGGGGGGGACAGGAGAACCGAGGGAGAGCGGAACCGAGGGGCAGGGGGGCAGGGGAACCGAGGGGACAGCGGAACGAAGGGAGAGCGGAACCGAGGGGCAGGGGGACAGCGGAACGAAGGGAGAGCGGAACCGAGGGGCAGGG
>NW_027206856.1:102551-203310 GCF_032191515.1 Phaenicophaeus curvirostris
GGGTAAAAAGGGGGAAAAAGGGGGGAAAGGGGGGGAAAAGGGGAAAAAGGGGGGAAAAGGAGATAAAAAGGGGGGAAAAGGGGGGAAAATGGGGGTAAAAAGGGAGGAAAAGGGGGTAAAAAGGGAGGAAAAGGGGAAAAAGGGGGTAAAAAGGGGTTAAAGGGGGTGAAAAGGGGGAAAAGGGGGAAAAGGGGGTGAAAAGGGGGGAAAAGGGAGAAAAAGTGGATAAAAGGGGGTGGAAAAGGGGGTAAAAGGTGGAAAAGGGGTAAAAAGGGAGTAAAAGTGGATAAAAGGGGTAAAAAGGGAGGAAAGGGGGGGAAATGGGGTAAAAAGGGGGTTCAGGGGGTAAAAAAGGGGGTTCAGGGACCCCTCCCTCACCTTGACCTTCACGTCCTCGCTCCCCGTTTCGGGTTCGGCCTCCTCGGCCTTTTCTCTGGATTTTGAGGGAGGGAAGGAAAAAATGAGGTTCAGGAGACCCCAAAAGGGAGCAGGAGACCCCAAAAAGGACCAGGACACCCCAAAAGGGACCAGGAGACCCCAAAAAGGGAGCAGGAGACCCCGAAAGGGATGAGGAGACCCCAAAATGGACCCAGGAGACCCCAAAAATGACCCAGGAGACCCCAAAAGGACCCAGGGGACCCCAAAAGGGACCAGGAGACCCCAAAAGGACCCAGGAGACCCCAAAAGGGATGAGGAGACCCCAAAAGGGACCAGGAGACCCCAAAAAGTGACCAGGAGACACCAAAAAGGGATGAGGGGACCACAAAAAGGACCCAGGGGACCCCAAAAGGACCCAGGAGACCCCAAAAGGGATGAGGAGACCCCAAAAAGGGATGAGGGGACCCCAAAAGGGAGCAGGGGACCCCAAGAAGGACCCAGGGGACCCCAGAAGGAACCAGGGGACCCCAAAAAGGGATGAGGGGACCCCAAGAAGGACCCAGGGGACCCCAAAAGGACCCAGGGGACCCCCCTCACTTCTTGCTGCCCCCCCCGATGCTGTCGCCGTCCGCCAGGTTGTCGACCGCGATGGCCAGGAAGACGTTGAGGAGGATGTCTGGGAAACCAGTGCTCCCAGTTACCTCCCAGGCCCTCCCAGTTCACCCACGGCCTGTTTCCAGTCGTTCCCAGTGCTCCCAGTCCCCCCCAGTTTGCCTGGGAGCCATTCCCAGTCGTTCCCAGTGCTCCCAGTTCCACTGTGAGCCATTCCCAGTCCCTCCCAGTTCCTCTGTGAGCCATTCCCAGTCCCTCCCAGTCCCCCATGATCCATTCCCAGTGCTCCCAGTCCCCCTGTGATCCATTCCCAGTGCTCCCAGTCCCTCATGATCCATTCCCAGTCCCTCCCAGTCCCCCATGATCCATTCCCAGTCCCTCCCAGTCCCCCTGTGACCCATTCCCAGTGCTCCCAGTCCCTCCCAGTTCCCCTGTGACCCATTCCCAGTCCCTCCCAGTCCCCCATGATCCATTCCCAGTCCCTCCCAGTTCCCCTGTTCTCCATTCCCAGTGCTCCCAGTCCCTCCCAGTCCCCCTGTTCTCCATTCCCAGTGCTCCCAGTCCCTCCCAGTCCCCCTGTTCTCCATTCCCAGTGCTCCCAGTCCCTCCCAGTTCCCCTGTTCTCCATTCCCAGTGCTCCCAGTTCCCCTGTTCTCCATTCCCAGTGGCTCCCAGTCCCTCCCAGTGCTCCCAGTCCCTCCCAGCCCCCCTGTTCTCCATTCCCAGTGGCTCCCAGTGGCTCCCAGTGGCTCCCAGTAGCTCACAGTTCCCGCAGATGAAGAGGATAACGAAGTAGACGCAGACGAGCATCCCCGGGAAGACGGGGCCCCCGTAGGCCATGATCCCGTCGTACATCACCGCGTTCCAGTCCTCGCCCGTCAGGATCTGGGGGGACACGGGGCACCCCCAAACCTCAGCCCCCCCCCAGGGCTCCCAGTCCAACCCCCCAGGGCTCCCAGTTCATCATCGCGGCTATAGGAGAGCGAGGGGACTCGTTTTGGGGTCCCCCCCGTGGATTTTGGGGTCCCCCGAGAGGTTTTAGGGGTCCCCCATGAGTTCTGGGGTCCCCCCATAGGGTTTCCTCATGGATTTTGGGGTCCCTCATGAGTTTTAGGGTCCCCTATGGGGTCTCCCCATGGATTTTGGGGTCCCCTGTGAGTTCTGGGGTCCCCATAGAGGTTCTGGGGTCCCCCCTACGGGGTCTCCCCATGGATTTTGGGGTCCCCTATGTGTTCTGGGGTCCCCCCATAGGGTTTCCTCATGGATTTTGGGGTCCCTCATGAGTTTTAGGGTCCCCTATGGGGTCTCCCCATGGATTTTGGGGTCCCCTATGTGTTCTGGGGTCCCCATAGAGGTTCTGGGGTCCCCCCCATGGGGTCTCCCCATGGATTTTGGGGTCCCCTATGAGTTCTGGGGTCCCCATAGAGGTTCTGGGGTCCCCCCTATGGGGTCTCCCCATGGATTTTGGGGTCCCCTATGTGTTCTGGGGTCCCCATAGAGGTTCTGGGGTCCCCCCCATGGGGTCTCCCCATGGATTTTGGGGTCCCCTATGAGTTCTGGGGTCCCCATAGAGGTTCTAGGGTCCCCTATGGGGCCTCCCCATGGATTTTGGGGTCCCCCCTTTGGATTTTGGGGTCCACCTAGAGGTTCTGGGGTCCCCATAGAGGTTCTGGGGTCCCCCCTATGGGGTCTCCCTGTGGATTTTGGGGTCCCCTGTGAGTTCTGGGGTCCCCATAGAGGTTCTGGGGTCCCCCCATAGGGTCTCCCCGTGGATTTTGGGGTCCCCCCTTTGGATTTTGGGGTCCACCTAGAGGTTCTGGGGTCCCCATAGAGGTTCTGGGGTCCCCCCTATGGGGTCTCCTCATTAATTTTGGGGTCTCTCCATGGATTTTGGGGTCCCCCTAGAGGTTTTAGGGTCTCCTAGAGGTTCTGGGGTCCCTCATGGGTTTGGAAACCCCTCTATGACCTTCAGGATCTTGAAGACCCTCATGAGTTTGAGGTTCTTCACGTGGATTTTGGGTTCTTCACATGGATTTGAGGTTCTTCACGTGGATTTTTGGGGTCCCCCCATGGATTTTGGGGTCCCCTCTGGGTTTCCAGGTCCCTCACGGCTTTGGAAGCTCCTCTATGACCTTCAAGATCTTGAAGACCCTCATGAGTTTGAGGTTCTTCATGTGGATTTTGGGTTCTTAACATGGATTTTGGGTTCTTCACGTGGATTTTGGGTTCCTCACATGGATTTTGGGGTCTCTCCATGGATTTTGGGGTCCCCCTAGAGGTTTTAGGGTCTCCTAGAGGTTCTGGAGTCCCTCATGGGTTTGGAAGCCCCTCTATGACCTTCAGGATCTTGAAGACCCTCAGGGATTTGAGGTTCTTCACGTGGATTTTGGGTTCTTCACATGGATTTGAGGTTCTTCACACAAATTTTAGGGTCTCCCCATGGATTTTGGGGTCCCCCTAGAGGTTTTAGGGTCCCCTAGAGGTTCTGGGGTCCCTCATGGGATTGGAAACCCCTCTATGACCTCCAGGATCTTGAAGACCCTCATGAGTTTGAGGTTCTTCACATGGATTTTGGGTTCTTCACATGGATTTTGGGTTCTTCCCATGGATTTTTGGGGTCCCCCCATGGATTTTGGGGTCCCCTCTGGGTTTCCAGGTCCCTCACGGCTTTGGAAGCCCCTCTATGACCTTCAAGATCTTGAAGACCCTCATGAGTTTGAGGTTCTTCACGTGGATTTTGGGTTCCTCACATGGATTTTGAGTTCTTAACATGCATTTTGGGTTCTTCACACAAATTTTAGGGTCTCTCCATGGATTTTGGGGTCCCCCTAGAGGTTTTAGGGTCCCCTAGAGGTTCTGGGGTCCCTCATGGGTTTGGAAGCCCCTCTATGACCTTCAGGATCTTGAAGACCCTCAGGAGTTTGAGGTTCTTCACGTGGATTTTGGGTTCTTAACATGGATTTTGAGTTCTTAACCTGGATTTTGGGTTCTTCACACAAATTTTAGGGTCTCCCCATGGATTTTGGGGTCCCCCTAGAGGTTTTAGGGTCCCCTAGAGGTTCTGGGGTCCCTCATGGGTTTGGAAGCCCCTCTATGACCTTCAGGATCTTGAAGACCCTCATGAGTTTGAGGTTCTTCACGTGGATTTTGGGTTCTTAACGTGGATTTTGAGGTCTCCCCATGGATTTTTGAGGTCTCCCCATGGACTTCTGGGGTCTCCCCGTGGATTTTGGGGCCCCCCAGGAGCCGGGGGTCACCTGGAAGACGGTGAGGAGGGCCTGGGGGAAGGTGTCGAAGGTGCTTCTCTTGGTTTGGGTCTCGTCGAAGCTGAAGCGGCCGCCGAAGAGCTGCATCCCCAGCAGCGCGAAGATGATGATGAAGAGGAAGAGCAGGAGCAGCAGGGACGCGATGGACTTCATGGAGTTCAACAAGGAGCCCACCAGGTTGCTGAGAGACGCCCAGTGCCTGCGGGACACCAGGAGGACACGGAGAAGGTGGAGAGGACCTTCAGGAGCTGGCGGGGCCTTAGATGGAGCTGGTGGGACGTTAGATGGAGCTGGTGGGACCTTAGATGGAGCTGGTGGGACCTTAGATGGAGCTGGTGGGATGTTAGGTGGAGCTGGTGGGGCCTTAGATGGAGCTGGTGGGGCCTTAGATGGAGCTGGTGGGGCCTTGGATGGAGCTGGTTGGAAGATGGTTCTATAGAGTCAATGGGACCTTGGATGGAGCTGGTGGGACCTTGGATGGAGCTGGTGGGACCTTAGGTGGAGCTGGTGGGGCCTTAGATGGAGCTGGTGGGACCTTGGATGGAGCTGGTGGGGCCTTAGATGGAGCTGGTGGGACCTTGGATGGAGCTGGTGGGGCCTTAGATGGAGCTGGTGGGGCCTTAGAGCTGGTGGGACCTTAGATGGAGCTGGTGGGACCTTAGATGGAGCTGGTGGGGCCTTAGAGCTGGTAGGACCTTAGATGGAGCTGGTGGGACCTTAGATGGAGCTGGTGGGATGTTAGGTGGAGCTGGTGGGACCTTAGGTGGAGCTGGGATGGATGGAGCTGGTGGGGCCTTAGATGGAGCTGGTGGGACCTTAGATGGAGCTGGTGGGGCCTTAGATGGAGCTGGTGGGACCTTGGATGGAGCTGGTGGGACCTTGGATGGAGCTGGTGGGACCTTGGATGGAGCTGGTTGGAAGATGGTTCTATAGAGTCAATGGGACCTTGGATGGAGCTGGTGGGACCTTGGATGGAGCTGGTGGGACCTTGGATGGAGCTGGTTGGAAGATGGTTCTATAGAGTCAATGGGACCTTGGATGGAGCTGGTGGGGCCTTGGATGGAGCTGGTGGGGCCTTGGATGGAGCTGGTGGGGCCTTGGATGGAGCTGGTGGGACCTTGGATGGAGCTGGTGGGACCTTAGATGGAGCTGGTGGGACCTTGGATGGAGCTGGTGGGACCTTAGATGGAGCTGGTGGGACCTTGGATGGAGCTGGTGGGACCTTAGGTGGAGCTGGTTGGAAGATGGTTCTATAGAGTCAATGGGACCTTGGATGGAGCTGGTGGGGCCTTAGATGGAGCTGGTGGGGCCTTGGATGGAGCTGGTGGGACATTAGATGGAGCTGGTGGGACCTTGGATGGAGCTGGTGGGGCCTTAGATGGAGCTGGTGGGACCTTAGATGGAGCTGGTGGGACCTTAGGTGGAGCTGGGATGGCTGGAGCTGGTGGGACACGGCTTGGAGGACCTCTTTGAGGTCCAAGCCCCTGACCTGGTGACCTTGAAGACGCGCAGGAGGCGGACGCAGCGCAGGACGGAGATGCCCAGGGGCTCCATGGCTCCGCGCTCCACCAGGGCCGTCTCCAGGACGCCGCCGCACACCACGAAGCAGTCGAAGCGGTTGAAGAAGCTGGAGAAGTAGGTGGTGGGACCCAGGGCGTACATCTTGAGGAGCATCTCGGCCGCGAAGAGCGACAGGAGAGCCTTGTTGGCGTAAGCTGCGAGGTGGGAACCCGTACGGACGTCAAGCTTCAGGTTTGAAGATTGAACTCCATAATTTGAAGGTTTTGGAGCTCGATCTCCATCATCTGAAGGTTTTTGGAGCTCAACCTCCACAATTTGAAGGTTTTGGAGCTCGACCTCCATCATCTGAAGGTTTTTGGAGCTCAACCTCCACAATTTGAAGGTTTTGGAGCTCGACCTCCACAATTTGAAGGTTTTGGAGCTCAACCTCCACAATTTGAAGGTTTTTGGAGCTCAACCTCCACAATTTGAAGGTTTTTGGAGCTCAACCTCCACAATTTGAAGGTTTTGGAGCTCGAACTCCACAATTTGAAGGTTTTGGAGCTCGAACTCCACAATTTGAAGGTTTTGGGGCTCAACCTCCACAATTTGAAGGTTTTTGGAGCTCAACCTCCACAATTTGAAGGTTTTTGGAGCTCAACCTCCACAATTTGAAGGTTTTTGGGGCTCAACCTCCATCATTTGAAGGTTTTGGAGCTCGATCTCCATCATCTGAAGGTTTTTGGAGCTCGAACTCCACAATTTGAAGGTTTTGGAGCTCAACCTCCACAATTTGAAGGTTTTGGAGCTCGACCTCCACAATTTGAAGGTTTTTGGAGCTCAACCTCCACAATTTGAAGGTTTTTGGAGCTCGAACTCCACAATTTGAAGGTTTTTGGAGCTCAACCTCCACAATTTGAAGATTTTGGAGCTCAACCTCCACAATTTGAAGGTTTTGGAGCTCGACCTCCACAATTTGAAGGTTTTTGGAGCTCAACCTCCACAATTTGAAGGTTTTTGGAGCTCAATCTCCACAGTTTGAAGGTTTTTGGAGCTCGAACTCCACAATTTGAAGGTTTTTGGAGCTCAACCTCCACAATTTGAAGGTTTTTGGAGCTCAACCTCCACAATTTGAAGGTTTTTGGAGCTCAACCTCCACAATTTGAAGGTTTTGGAGCTCGATCTCCATCATCTGAAGGTTTTTGGAGCTCAACCTCCACAATTTGAAGGTTTTGGAGCTCGATCTCCATCATCTGAAGGTTTTTGGAGCTCAACCTCCACCATTTGAAGGTTTTGGAGCTCAACCTCCACAATTTGAAGGTTTTGGAGCTCAACCTCCACAATTTGAAGGTTTTGGAGCTCGAACTCCACAATTTGAAGGTTTCGGGGTCCCACCTTGGGTCTGGGTCAACCACAGGGGTTGCCCGTGGTGCTCGGAGGCGATGGTCAAGGTGTTGAGGAAGACGAGGAGGAGGACAGTCCAGTAGAAGGAGACGGATTTGACGGCTCCGCGGCACCGACGGCGCCACAGACGGTTCAGGCGGCGAAGGCGGCGCCTGAGGGGGCAGATTTGGGGGTTCAGAGACCCCCCCGTGAGCTTCTAGGAGGTCCCAGAAGCTTCTAGGACATCTCAAGAGGTTCTAGGAGGCCCCATCAGGTTCGAGTCCCCGATCCTTCTCTTCTCCCTCGCTCACCAGAATTTGGTCTTGGTGATTTTGCCCCTGGGGAGGGAGAGAAACAGAGTCACCCCCAAAATTTAGGGGGGAAAAAGGGGGTGAGGGGGGGTTTGGGGGGCTGAGGGGGGAGTCGAGGGGGGCTGTGGGGGGTTATTGGGGTTCTAGGGTGATTTTGGGGGGCTGAGGGGGGATTCAAGGGGGGCTGAGGGGGGTTATTGGGGTTCTAGGGTGATTTTGGGGGGCTGAGGGGGGATTCGAGGGGGGCTGTGGGGGTTATTGGGGTTCTAGGGTGATTTTGGGGGGCTGAGGGGGGATTCGAGGGGGGCTGTGGGGGTTATCGAGGGGCTGAGGGGGTTATTGGGGTTCTAGGGTGATTTTGGGGGGCTGAGGGGGGATTCGAGGGGGGCTGTGGGGGTTATTGGGGGGCTGAGAGGGGTTATTGGGGTTCTAGGGTGATTTTGGGGGGCTGAGGGGGGATTCGAGGGGGGCTGTGGGGGTTATCGAGGGGCTGAGGGGGGTTATTGGGGTTCTAGGGTGATTTTGGGGGGCTGAGGGGGGATTCGAGGGGGGCTGTGGGGGGTTATTGGGGTTCTAGGGTGATTTTGGGGGGCTGAGGGGGGATTTGAGGGGGGCTGTGGGGGTTATCGAGGGGCTGAGAGGGGTTATTGGGGTTCTAGGGTGATTTTGGGGGGCTGAGGGGGGATTCGAGGGGGGCTGTGGGGGTTATCAGGGGGCTGAGGGGGGTTATTGGGGTTCTAGGGTGATTTTGGGGGGCTGAGGGGGGATTCGAGGGGGGCTGTGGGGGTTATCGAGGGGCTGAGGGGGGTTATTGGGGTTCTAGGGTGATTTTGGGGGGCTGAGGGGGGATTCGAGGGGGGCTGTGGGGGTTATCGAGGGGCTGAGGGGGTTATTGGGGTTCTAGGGTGATTTTGGGGGGCTGAGGGGGGATTCGAGGGGGGCTGTGGGGGTTATTGGGGGGCTGAGAGGGGTTATTGGGGTTCTAGGGTGATTTTGGGGGGCTGAGGGGGGATTCGAGGGGGGCTGTGGGGGTTATTGGGGGGCTGAGAGGGGTTATTGGGGTTCTAGGGTGATTTTGGGGGGCTGAGGGGGGATTCGAGGGGGGCTGTGGGGGTTATTGGGGGGCTGAGGGGGGGTTTGAGGTGCTGAAGGGCATTTTTGGGGTGCTCGGGGCATTTTTAGGGTGCTGAGGGGGGGTTTGGGGTGCTGAAGGGTGGTTTTGGGGCGCTGGGGCCAGTTTTAGGATGCTAGGGGTCAGTTTTGGGGTGCTGAGAGGTGATTTTGGGATGCTGCAAGGCTGGTTTTGGGGTGCTGGGAGGTGTTTTTGGGGTGCTATGGGGTTGATTAGGGTGCTGAGGGGGGTTATTAGGGTGCTGGGGGTGGTTTTGGGGTGCTGGGAGGTGTTTTTGGGGTGCTATGGGGTTGATTAGGGTGCTGAGGGGGGTTATTAGGGTGCAGAGAGGTGATTTTGGGGTGCCGGGGTGGGATTTTGGGGTGCTGGGGTGGGTTTTTGGGGTGCCGGGGTGGGTTTTTTGGGTGCTGGGGTTGGTTTTTGGGGTGCCGGGGTGGGTTTTGGGGGTGCCGGGGTTCATTTTTGGGGTGCCGGGGTGGGGTTCTGGGGTGCCGGGGTGGGTTTTTGGGGTGCCGGGGTGGGTTTTTGGGGTGCCGGGGTGGGTTTCTGGCTCACAGGCAGCGCTCGCAGGCCGTGGGCTGCGCCTCCTCCTCTCCCGCGGGCTCCGTGTTGACCGAGGTGGTTTCGCTGCCGGGCAGGCTGGCTGCGAACCCCAAAAAAAAGGGGGTGAGGGGGCAAAAAAGGGGGTGAGGGGGCAAAAAAGGGGGTGAGGGGGCAAAAAAACGGGGGTGAGGGGGCAAAAAAAGGGGGTGAGGGGGCAAAAAAGGGGGTGAGGGGGTGAAAAAGGGGGTGAGGGGGCAAAAAAGGGGGTGAGGGGGCAAAAAAACGGGGTGAGGGGGCAAAAAAAGGGGGTGAGGGGGCAAAAAAGGGGGTGAGGGGGTGAAAAAAGGGGGTGAGGGGGCAAAAAAGGGAGTGAGGAGGCAAAAAAAGGGGGTGAGGGGGTAAAAAAAGGGGGTGAGGGGGAAAAAAAGGGGTTGAGGGGGTAAAAAAAGGGGGTGAGGGGGCAAAAAAAGGGGGTGAGGGGGTGAAAAAAGGGGGTGAGGGGGCGAAAAAAGGGGGTGAGGGGGTAAAAAAGGGGGTTGGGGGGAAAAAAGGGGGTGAGGGGGGAAAAAAAGGGGGTGAAGGGGCAAAAAAAGGGGGTGAAGGGGCAAAAAAAGGGGGTGAGGGGGTAAAAAAAGGGGTGGGGCGGCAAAAAAAGGGGGTGAGGGGGCAAAAAAGGGGGTGGGGGCCCCCCAGAATGGAAGGAAGAGGCGTTCACCGTGGGTGTCGGTGGAGTGGCTGGTGTGGCGAAGCCACTTGAGGCGAGGTTTGCGCTTCCCCAGCAGCTCCTCAGGCGTCACGCCTGCGCGCGGAGAAAAAATATAAAAGTTTGAGAAATTTGGGGGAATTTTGAGGAAATTTGAGGAAATTTGAGGGATTTTGGAGGAAATTTGAGACATTTTGAGGGGTTTTTGAGGAAATTTGAGACGTTTTGAGGGATTTTGGAGGAAATTTGGAGGAAATTTGAGACATTTTGAAGAATTTGGGGGAATTTTTTAGGAAATTTGAGACATTTTGAAGAATTTGGGGGAATTTTTTAGGAAATATGAGACATTTTGAGGAATTTTTGACGAAATTTTGAGGAAATTTGAGACATTTTGAAGAATTTGGGGAATTTTAAGAAATTTGAGGCATTTTGAGGGGTTTTGGAGGAAATTTGGAGGAAATCTGAGACGTTTTGAGAGATTTTGGAGGAAATTTTGAGGAAATTTGAGACATTTTGAGGGATTTTGGAGGAAATTTGAGACGTTTTGAGGGATTTTGGAGGAAATTTGGAGGAAATTTGAGACATTGTGAGACATTTTGAAGAATTTGGGGAATTTTAAGAAATTCTGGGGAATTTTGAGACATTTTGAGGGGTTTTGGAGGAAATTTGGAGGAAATTTGAGACATTTTGAGGGGGTTTGGAGGAAATTTTGAGGAAATTTGAGACATTTTGAGGAATTTGGGGGAATTTTGAGACATTTTGAGACACTTTGAGAAAATTTTAAGACATTTTGAGGGGTTTTGGAGAAAATTTTTAGAAAATTTGAGACATTTTGAGGAGTTTTTGAGGGAATTTGAGACATTTTGAGGAATTTTTGAGGAAATTTTGAGGAATTTTGAGACATTCTGAGACATTTTGAGGAATTTTGAGAAATGCTGAGTAATTTTGAGGCATTTTGAGACATTTTGAGAAAATTTTAAGACATTTTGAGGGGTTTTGGAGGAAATTTTGAGGAAATTTGAGCCATTTTGAAGAATTTGGGGGAATTTTGAGAAATTTTGGGAGTTCTGAGGAATTTTGAGACGTTTTGAGACATTTTGAGGAATTTTGAGAAGTTTTGAGAAGTTTTGAGACATTCTGAGACATTTTGAGAAATGTTGAGTAATTTTGAGGCATTTTGAGAAAATTTTGAGACAATTTGAGGAATTTTGAGACATTTTTGAGGAATTTTGAGTAATTTTGAGGCATTTTGAGACATTTTGAGAAAATTCTGAGACATTTTGAGACATTTTTGAGGAACTTTTGAGGAATTTTGAGACATTTTGAGAAGTTTTGAGACATTCTGAGACATTTTGAGAAATGTTGAGTAATTTTGAGGCATTTTGAGACATTTTGAGAAAATTTTAAGACATTTTGAGGAATTATGAGACATTTTTGAGGAACTTTGAGGAATTTTGAGAAGTTTTGAGATCTTTTGAGGAATTTTGAGAAGTTTTGAGATATTTTGAGACATTTTGAGACATTTTGAGGAACTTCAAGGAATTCAGAGACATTATGAAAAAATTTGAAATTTTGGAAAATTTTGAAATTTTGAAAAATTTTGAAATTTTTTTAAAAAATTTGAAAATTTTTGAGGAATTTTGAGCCCCTTTTCCCGCCTCACGGTGCTTGTCGTGCTCGCCGTCCTCGTCGTCGCCCTCCAGGTCCTCGGCCTGCGTGATCCAATCCATGTAGCCTCGGAGATCCTCCTCCAGCTGCTGCTTCTCCCGCAGCTTCTGGAAGTCTCCGCGGGCTTTGGCCTTTTCCCTCTCCTTGGAAAATTCCCTTGGGAAAAGGGGGGTACACGCATCAGCCCCTCCACATGCTAAGGACACGCTAAGAACACGCTAAGGAGGTTTTGGGGTGCTGAGGGGGTGGTTTTGGGGTGCTGAGGGGTGTTATTAGTGTGCTGAGGGGGGTTTTGGGGTGCTGAGGGGGGTTATTGGGGTGCTGAGGGGGGTTATTGGGGTGCTAGGAGTGGTTTTGGGGTGCTAGGGGTGGTTTTTTGGGGTGCTGAGGGGGGTTATTAGGGTGCCGGGGGGTGGTTTTGGGGTGCTGAAGGGGGTTTTGGGGTCCTGAGATGAGTTATTGGGGTGCTGAGGGGGGTTATTGGGGTCCTAGGGGGATTTTGGGGTGCTGAGGGGGGTTATTGGGGTGCTGGGGGGGTAGTTAGAGGGGTGCTGAGGGGGGTTATTAGTGTGCTGAGGGGGGTTTTGGGGTGCTGAGAGGGGTTATTGGGGTGCTGAGGGGGGTTATTGGGGTGCTGAGGGGGGTTATTGGGGTCCTAGGGGGATTTTGGGGTGCTGAGGGGGGTTATTGGGGTGCTAGGGGAGGTTTTGGGGTGCTGAGGGGGGTTATTAGTGTGCTGAGGGGGGTTTTGGGGTGCTGAGGGGGGTTATTGGGGTGCTAGGGGAGGTTTTGGGGTGCTGAGGGGGGTTATTAGTGTGCTGAGGGGGGTTTTGGGGTGCTGAGAGGGGTTATTGGGGTGCTAGGAGTGGTTTTGGGGTGCTGAGGGGGGTTATTGGGGTGCTGAGGGGTCATTTTTGGGGTGCTATGGGGGTTATTGGGGTGCTGAGAGGGATTATTAGGGTGCCGGGGGTTGGTTTTGGGGTGCTGAGGGGGGTTTTTGGGGTGCTATGGGGGTTCTTAGGGTGCTGGGGGGGTCTCTCACCCGCTGAGCACCCCCAGCACAAGGTTGAGGACGAAGAAGGAGCCGAAGATAACGAGGCTAACGAAGTAAATCCAGGGGAGCTCGTGGCCCATGGCGTCCTGCATCTGGAACGGGGGATTTGGGGGGTCAGGGCTGATTTGAGGAGCTCAGAGCTGATTTTGGGGGGCTCAGGGCTGATTCTGAGGAGCTGAGAGCTGATTTTGGGGAGCTCAGGGCTGCGAGGGAGGATTTTGGGGAGCCGAGGGCTGCGAGGGAGGATTTTGGGGAGCTCGGGGCTGATTTTGGGGAGCTGAGGGCTGCGAGGGAGGATTTTGGGGAGCTCAGGGCTGATTTTGGGGGGCTCAGGGCTGATTTTGGGGAGCTGAGGGCTGTGAGGGAGGATTTTGGGGGGGTTCAGGGCTGATTTTGGGGAGCTCAGGGCTGCGAGGGAGGATTTTGGGGGGCTGAGGGCTGATTTTGGGGAGCTCAGGGCTGATTTTGGGGAGCTGAGGGTGGCGAGGGAGGATTTTGGGGAGCTCAGGGCTGATTTTGGGGAGCTCAGGGCTGCGAGGGAGGATTTTGGGGAGCTCAGAGCTGATTTTGGGGACCTGAGAGCTCATTTTGGGGAGCTGAGGGCTGCGAGGGAGGATTTTGGGGAGCTCAGGGCTGATTTTGGGGGGCTCAGGGCTGATTTTGGGGAGCTCAGAGCTGATTTGGGGGACCTGAGAGCTGATTTTGGGGAGCTGAGGGCTGCGAGGGAGGATTTTGGGGAGCTCAGGGCTGATTTTGGGGAGCTCAGAGCTGATTTGGGGGACCTGAGAGCTGATTTTGGGGAGCTGAGGGCTGCGAGGGAGGATTTTGGGGAGCTCAGGGCTGATTTTGGGGACCTGAGAGCTGATTTTGGGGAGCTGAGGGCTGCGAGGGAGGATTTTGGGGAGCTCAGGGCTGATTTTGGGGAGCTGAGGGCTGCGAGGGAGGATTTTTGGGGGCTGAGGGCTGATTTTGGGGAGCTCAGGGCTGATTTTGGGGAGCTGAGAGCTGATTTTGGGGGGCTCAGGGCTGATTCTGAGGAGCTGAGAGCTGATTTTGGGGAGCTCAGGGCTGCGAGGGAGGATTTTGGGGAGCCGAGGGCTGCGAGGGAGGATTTTGGGGGGGTTCAGGGCTGATTTTGGGGAGCTCATTGCTGCGAGGGAGGATTTTGGGGGGCTGAGGGCTGATTTTGGGGAGCTCAGGGCTGATTTTGGGGAGCTGAGGGTGGCGAGGGAGGATTTTGAGGAGCTCAGAGCTGATTTTGGGGACCTGAGAGCTGATTTTGGGGAGCTGAGGGCTGATTTTGGGGAGCTGAGGGCTGCGAGGGAGGATTTTTGGGAGCTGAGGGCTGATTTTGGGGGGCTGAGGGCTGCGAAGGAGGATTTTGGGGAGCTCGGAGCTGATTTTGGGGAGCTGAGAGCTGATTTTGGGGAGCTCAGGGCTGATTTTGGGGAGCTGAGGGCTGCGAGGGAGGATTTTGAGGAGCTCGGAGCTGATTTTGGGGAGCTGAGAGCTGATTTTGGGGAGCTCAGGGCTGATTTTGGGGAGCTGAGGGCTGCGAGGGAGGATTTTGAGGAGCTCAGGGCTGATTTTGGGGACCTGAGAGCTCATTTTGGGGAGCTCAGGGCTGATTTTGGGGAGCTGAGAGCTGATTTTGAGGAGCTCAGGGCTGATTTTGGGGAGCTGAGGGCTGCGATGGAGGATTTTGAGGAGCTCAATGCTGATTTTGGGGTGCTCAGGGCTTATTTTGGGGAGCCGAGGGCTGCGAGGGAGGATTTTGGGGAGCTCGAGGCTGATTTTGGGGAGCTGAGGGCTGCGAGGGAGGATTTTGGGGAGCTCAGGGCTGATTTTGGGGTGCTCAGGGCTTATTTTGGGGAGCCGAGGGCTGCGAGGGAGGATTTTGGGGAGCTCGAGGCTGATTTTGGGGAGCTGAGGGCTGCGAGGGAGGATTTTGGGGAGCTCAGGGCTGATTTTGGGGGGCTCAGGGCTGATTTTGGGGGGCTCAGGGCTGCGAGGGAGGATTTTGAGGAGCTCAGGGCTGATTTTGGGGAGCTCAGGGCTGATTTTGGGGGGCTCAGGGCTGCGAGGGAGGATTTTGGGGACCTCAGGGCTGATTTTGGGGAGCTCAGGGAGGATTTTGGGGAGCTCAGGGCTGTGAGGGAGGATTTTGGGGCGCCGAGGGCTGCGAGGGAGGATTCGGGGGCGCTCGGGGGAGCCGGGGGGCAGGGAGTTTCGGGGTGCTGACCCAGTAGAGGACGTCGGTCCAGCCCTCCATGGTGATGCACTGGAAGACGGTGAGCATGGCGAAGAAGAAGTTGTCGAAGTTGGTGATGCCCCCGTTGGGGCCTTCCCAGCGGCCCCGACACTCCGTGTTGTTCTGCAGGCACGCGCGGCCGTGGCCGGAGAAGGCGCACGGAGAGGGGTCGTCCTCGGATTCCAGGTCTGGGGAAAAAAAAGGGGGGGGAACCCCCAAAAAATGGGGTTTAGTGGGGGTCAACAGCCTCAAAATGGGGTTTGTTGGAGGGAAATGGACCCAAAATGGGGTTTATTGGAGGGAAACGGACCCAAAATGGGGTTTATTGGAGGGAAACGGACCCAAAATGGGGTTTGTCGGAGGGAAATGGACCCAAAATGGGGTTTGTTGGAGGGAAACGGACCCAAAATGGGGTTTGTTGGAGGGAAATAGACCCAAAATGGGGTTTGTTGGAGGGAAATAGACCCAAAATGGGGTTTATTGGAGGGAAATGGACCCAAAATGGGGTTTGTTGGAGGGAAACGGACCCAAAATGGGGTTTGTTGGAGGGAAATGGACCCAAAATGGGGTTTATTGGAGGGAAATGGACCCAAAATGGGGTTTATTGGAGGGAAATGGACCCAAAATGGGGTTTGTTGGAGGGAAACAGCCCCAAAATGGGGTTTATTGGAGGGAAACGGCCCCAAAATGGGGTTTATTGGAGGGAAATGGACCCAAAATGGGGTTTATTGGAGGGAAACGGCCCCAAAATGGGGTTTATTGGAGGGAAACGGACCCAAAATGGGGTTTATTGGAGGGAAATGGACCCAAAATGGGGTTTGTTGGAGGGAAATGGACCCAAAATGGGGTTTGTTGGAGGGAAATGGACCCAAAATGGGGTTTGTTGGAGGGAAATGGACCCAAAATGGGGTTTGTTGGAGGGAAACGGACCCAAAATGGGGTTTATTGGAGGGAAATGGACCCAAAATGGGATTTATTGGAGGGAAATAGACCCAAAATGGGGTTTATTGGAGGGAAACGGACCCAAAATGGGGTTTATTGGAGGGAAACGGACCCAAAATGGGGTTTGTTGGAGGGAAACGGACCCAAAATGGGGTTTATTGGAGGGAAACGGACCCAAAATGGGGTTTATTGGAGGGAAATGGACCCAAAATGGGGTTTATTGGAGGGAAACAGCCCCAAAATGGGGTTTATTGGAGGGAAATGGACCCAAAATGGGGTTTATTGGAGGGAAATGGACCCAAAATGAGGTTTATTGGAGGGAAATAGACCCAAAATGGGGTTTATTGGAGGGAAACGGACCCAAAATGGGGTTTATTGGAGGGAAACAGACCCAAAATGGGGTTTAGTGGAGGGAAATGGACCCAAAATGGGGTTTATTGGAGGGAAATAGACCCAAAATGGGGTTTATTGGAGGGAAATGGACCCAGAATGGGGTTTATTGGAGGGAAATGGACCCAAAATGGGGTTTAGTGGAGGGAAATGGACCCAAAATGGGGTTTATTGGAGGGAAATGGACCCAAAATGGGGTTTAGTGGAGGGAAATGGACCCAAAATGGGGTTTATTGGAGGGAAATGGACCCAAAATGGGGTTTATTGGAGGGAAATGGACCCAAAATGGGGTTTATTGGAGGGAAATGGACCCAGAATGGGGTTTATTGGAGGGAAATGGACCCAAAATGGGGTTTATTGGAGGGAAATGGACCCAAAATGGGGTTTATTGGAGGGAAATGGACCCAAAATGGGGTTTAGTGGAGGGAAATGGACCCAAAATGGGGTTTATTGGAGGGAAATGGACCCAAAATGGGGTTTATTGGAGGGAAATGGACCCAAAATGGGGTTTATTGGAGGGAAACGGACCCAAAATGGGGTTTATTGGAGGGAAACGGACCCAAAATGGGGTTTATTGGAGGGAAATGGACCCAAAATGGGGTTTATTGGAGGGAAATAGACCCAAAATGGGGTTTATTGGAGGGAAACAGCCCCAAAATGGGGTTTATTGGAGGGAAACGGACCCAGAATGGGGTTTATTGGAGGGAAATGGACCCAAAATGGGGTTTATTGGAGGGAAATGGACCCAAAATGGGGTTTATTGGAGGGAAATGGACCCAAAATGGGGTTTAGTGGAGGGAAATGGACCCAAAATGGGGTTTAGTGGAGGGAAATGGACCCAAAATGGGGTTTATTGGAGGGAAATGGACCCAAAATGGGGTTTATTGGAGGGAAATAGACCCAAAATGGGGTTTAGTGGAGGGAAATGGACCCAAAATGGGGTTTATTGGAGGGAAATGGACCCAAAATGGGGTTTATTGGAGGGAAATGGACCCAAAATGGGGTTTATTGGAGGGAAATGGACCCAAAATGGGGTTTATTGGAGGGAAACGGACCCAAAATGGGGTTTATTGGAGGGAAACGGACCCAAAATGGGCTTTATTGGAGGGAAACGGACCCAAAATGGGGTTTGTTGGAGGGAAACGGACCCAAAATGGGCTTTATTGGAGGGAAATGGACCCAAAATGGGGTTTATTGGAGGGAAACGGACCCAAAATGGGGTTTATTGGAGGGAAACGGACCCAAAATGGGGTTTATTGGAGGGAAACGGACCCAAAATGGGGTTTATTGGAGGGAAATAGACCCAAAATGGGGTTTATTGGAGGGAAATGGACCCAAAATGGGGTTTATTGGAGGGAAATGGACCCAAAATGGGGTTTAGTGGAGGGAAATGGACCCAAAATGGGGTTTATTGGAGGGAAATGGACCCAAAATGGGGTTTATTGGAGGGAAATGGACCCAAAATGGGGTTTATTGGAGGGAAATAGACCCAGCATGGGGTTTATTGGAGGGAAACGGACCCAAAATGGGGTTTATTGGAGGGAAACGGACCCAAAATGGGGTTTATTGGAGGGAAATGGACCCAAAATGGGGTTTATTGGAGGGAAATGGACCCAAAATGGGGTTTATTGGAGGGAAATGGACCCAAAATGGGGTTTATTGGAGGGAAATGGACCCAAAATGGGGTTTATTGGAGGGAAATGGACCCAAAATGGGGTTTATTGGAGGGAAATGGACCCAAAATGGGGTTTAGTGGAGGGAAATGGACCCAAAATGGGGTTTAGTGGAGGGAAATGGACCCAAAATGGGGTTTAGTGGAGGGAAATGGACCCAAAATGGGGTTTATTGGGCGTCAGTACCCCTAAAATGGAGTTTGAGGGGGGGTTTGCAGCTCTGATATGGGGTTTGAGGTGATCCGCAGCCCCAAAATGGGGTTTATTAGGAGCCAGTACCCCCAAAACTGGGTTTGAGGGGGGGGCTGAGGCCTGAAAATGGAGTTTGAGGGGGGCCTGAGGGCTCAAAATGGGGTTAGAGTGGGGTCTGAGGCCTCAAAATGGAGTTTGAGGGGGGCCTGAGGCCCCAAAATGGGGTTAGAGCAGGGTCTGAGGCCTCAAAATGGAGTTTGAGGGGGGCTGAGGCCTCAAAATGGGGTTTGCGGGGGGTCTGAGGCCCCAAAATGGAGTTTGAGGGGGGTCTGAGGCCCCAAAATGGAGTTTGCGGGGGCCTGACGCCCCAAAATGGGGTTAGAGGGGGGCCTGAGGCCCCAAAATGGAGTTTGAGGGTGGCCTGAGGCCCCAAAATGAGGTTAGAGCGGGGTCTGAGGCCCCAAAATGGAGTTTGAGGGTGGCCTTAGGCCTCAAAATGGAGTTTGAGGAGGGTCTGAGGCCTCAAAATGGGGTTAGAGGGTGGTCTGAGGCCCCAAAATAGGGTTAGAGGGAGGTCTGAGGCCTCAAAATGGGGTTTGACGGTGGTCTGAGGTCCCAAAATGGAGTTTGAGGGCGGGCTGAGGCCTCAAAATGGAGTTTGAGGGGGGCCTGAGGCCTCAAAATGGGGTTAGAGGGGGATCTGAGGCCCCAAAATGGAGTTTGAGGGGAGCCTGAGGCCTCAAAATGGAGTTTGAGGGGGGCCTGAGGCCCCAAAATGGAGTTTGAGGGCGGGCTGAGGCCTCAAAATGGAGTTTGAGGGGGGCCTGAGGCCTCAAAATGGGGTTAGAGGGGGATCTGAGGCCCCAAAATGGGGTTAGAGCGGGGTCTGAGGCCCCAAAATGGAGTTTGAGGGTGGCCTGAGGCCCCAAAATGGGGTTAGAGGGGGATCTGAGGCCCCAAAATGGGGTTAGAGCGGGGTCTGAGGCCCCAAAATGGAGTTTGAGGGTGGCCTGAGGCCCCAAAATGGGGTTAGAGCGGGGTCTGAGGCCCCAAAATGGAGTTTGAGGGCGGCCTGAGGCCTCAAAATGGAGTTTGAGGAGGGTCTGAGGCCTCAAAATGGGGTTAGAGGGGGGTCTGAGGCCTCAAAACGGGGTTAGAGGGGGGTCTGAGGCCCCAAAATTGTGTTAGAGGGGGGTCTGAGGCCTCAAAATGGAGTTTGAGGGAGGTCTGAGGCCTCAAAATGGAGTTTGAGGGGGGCCTGAGGCCCCAAAATTGTGTTAGAGGGGGTCTGAGGCCCCAAAATGGAGTTTGAGGAGGGTCTGAGGCCCCAAAACGGGGTTTGAGGGTGGGCTGAGGCCCCAAAATGGGGTTTGAGGGTGGGCTGAGGCCGCATTTTGTGGTTTGAGGGAGGTGTGAGGCCCCAAAATGGGTTTTGAGGTGGCTCCGTGCCCTGAAAATGGCCTCAGGTGCCCCCCGCGGGCTCGCGCTCCTCACCGGACCCGACGAAGAAGCAGGTTTTGTGCATGCGGCCGATGAAGAGCTCGAGGCCGATGATGGCGTAGATGATGATGACGAAGAGGACGAGCAGGGCGATGTGCAGCAGCGGCACCATGGCCTTCATGATGGAGTTGAGGACAATGTGAAGGCCTCGAGGAGACGAAAAAAAGATAAACGGAGGCGGGAGGTGGGTAAATAAATAAAATTCGAAGCGGGTCCTGGCTAAAATCTCACTGGGGACGCCGGAGACGAGGCGGAGAGGCCGGAGAACGCGGAAAGCGCGAAGGGCTTTGACGTCGAAGCCTCCAGGTTTTCCGCTCATGTGATGGGCCTCGCCGGGTTTGTGGGAAACCTGCTCCAGGATGACGCTGAAAAGGCTGCGAAACGAGATTTATTTTTGTTTTTAGGGGTTTTTTTTTGAGCCTTCGAGGTTCCTCGAGGAGGATCTCGCACCCCACGATGACGATGACGAAGTCGAGGAGGTTCCAGCCGTTGCGGATGTAGGCGCTGGGGTGCAGGACCAGCCCGTACGCGATGATTTTGAGGAACGTCTCCACCGTGAAGATGATGAGGAAGACGTATTCCACTTGCTCCTGGGGGGGGAGGAAGAAAAATGGGGGGTGAGGGGGGGGCCGGAACGTCCCATCCCAGGGATGGTGGAAGTTGGGACCCCCCCACCCTTCCCAGGGCCCCCCAGTAGCGATCAGGATCCTTCCCAGGGCCCCCCAGTAGCGATTGGGATCCTTCCCAGCGCCCCCAAGTGCCATTCAGGACCCTTCCCAGTGTCCCCCAGTAGGATATGTGACCCCCACCCTCTTCCCAGTGTCCCCCAGTAGGAACTGGGACCCATTCCTGCCCTTCCCAGTGCCTCCCAGTAGGATACGGGACCCTCACCCTCTTCCCAGTGTCCCCCAGTAGCAATCGGGACCCTTCCCAGTGTCCCCCAGTAGGATATGGGACCCCCACTCCCTCCCCAGTGTCCCCCAGTAGCAATTGGGACCCTTCCCAGTGTCACCAATAGGATATGGAACTCTTCCCAGTATCCCCCAGTGCCATTTGGGACCCTTCCCAGTGTCCCCAAGTCACATATGGGACCCCCACTCCCTCCCCAGTGTCCCCCAGTAGCAATCAGGACCCTTCCCAGTGTCCCCAGTGCCATTTGGGACCCTTCCCAGTGTCCCCCAGTTGGATATGGGACCCCCACCCCCTCCCCAGTGTCCCCCAGTAGCAATCAGGACCCTTCCCAGTGTCCCCCAGTGCCATTTGGGACCCTTCCCAGTGTCCCCCAGTCGGATATGGGACCCCCACCCCCTCCCAGTATCCCCCAGTGTCCCCTTTTCCCAAGCCCCAGTTCCCAGGGCGGTTAAGCCGGGATTAACACCCGCCCCCCAGGGGCCTAAGCGGCTTACGGCATCGACACACGCGTGTGCGAAGAGGAACACGCGTGTGCGAAGAGGCACACGCTCCACACGCCTCAAGAAACACGAGAAGACCCCCCCCCAAAAAAAAAAATAACTCCCCCTACCCCCCTTATCCCCCCATTTCCATCCCTACGGAGACGGGGGTCGCGGGGTGGGATCCCCACATTATCCGTGGCCTCGTTATCTCTTAACGAGCTAACGCGGTGCCAGATGGAGCCAGGGAAAGTGGAGGGGGGTGCCCCCCCTTTTTTTTTTGGGGGGGGGGGGTGGGATTTGCTTACTAGGTTGTGGTTGGAAGCGTTGGAATCGTCCTCGGGGAAGGGGATGTAAACTCCGAGGGCCACGCAGTTGGCGAAGATGGTGGCGAGGATGAGGATGTCGAAGGGCCTGGAGGGAAAAAAAGGGGGTGAGACCCCCCCTAAATCTTTGTGCCCCCCCCAAAATCCTCACAAACACGCATTAAACCCCCCTCGATGCTAAAATTTGTGGGTTTTACCCCAAAAAAACCCACTTGACGATGCTGAGGGCGGCCTGGGAGGCAAAAAAAGGGGGTCAGTCCCCCCTAAATCTTCACACACACATAAATAACCCCCCTCGATGCTAAAATTTATGGGTTTTACCCCAAAAAACCCGCTCGACGATGCTGAGGGCGGCCTGGGAGGCAAAAAAAAGGGGGTCAGCCCCCCTAAATCTTTGTGCCCCCCCTAAATCTTCAGAAACACACATTAAACCCCCCTCAATGCTAAAATTTGTGGGTTTTACCCCAAAAAAACCTGCTCAATGATGCTGAGGGCGGCCTGGGAGGCAAAAAAAGGGGGTCAGCCCCCCCTAAATCTTCACACACACATAAATAACCCCCCTCGATGCTAAAATTTGTGGGTTTTACCCCAAAAAAACCAACTTGACAATGCTGATGGTGGCCTGGGAGGCAAAAAAAGGGGGTCAGCCCCCCCTAAATCTTCACACACACATAAATAATCCCCCTCGATGCCAAAATTTGTGGGTTTTACCCCAAAAAACCCGCTTGACGATGCTGAGGGCGGCCTGGGAGGCAAAAAAAGGGGGTCAGCCCCCCCTAAATCTTCACACACACATAAATAATCCCCCTCGATGCTAAAATTTGTGGGTTTTACCCCAAAAAACCCGCTCGACGATGCTGAGGGCGGCCTGGGAGGCAAAAAAAGGGGGTCAGCCCCCCCTAAACCTTCACACACACATAAATAACCCCCCTCGATGCTAAAATTTGTGGGTTTTACCCCAAAAAACCCGCTCGACGATGCTGATGGCGGCCTGGGAGGCAAAAAAAGGGGGCCAGCCCCCTCTAAATCTTCACACACACATAAATAACCCCCCTCGATGCTAAAATTTGTGGGTTTTACCCCCAAAAACCCACTTGACGATGCTGATGGTGGCCTGGGAGGCAAAGAAAGGGGGTCAGCCCCCCCTAAATCTTTGTGCCCACCCCTAAATCTTCACAAACACGCATTAAACCCCCCTCGATGCTAAAATTTGTGGGTTTTACCCCAAAAAACCAACTTGATGATGCTGATGGTGGCCTGGGAGGCAAAAAAAGGAGGGTCAGCCCCCCCTAAATCTTCACAAAAACATAAATAACCCCCCTCGATGCTAAAATTTGAGGGTTTTACCCCAAACCCCCCACTCACTTCCACTCGACGATGCTGATGGCGGCGCGGCGGATGGGGTTGTTGAGGCGGAGGCAGAAAAGGGCGCGGGGGGAGCGATGGACGCCCCCCCCGGCCCCCTGCCCCTTGTGTTTGGGGTGCGGGGGTCTCCGCTGGCGCTGCCCGGGGGGGGTTCCCCCCTCTCCTCCTCCTCCTCCGGGGGGGCCCCCGCTTTCGCTCCCTGACCAGCCCAAGGGCTGCCCCATGGCTTGGGCCAAGGATGGCAGCGCTTTGGGGGGGCCTGAGGTGGGGAGATAGGGGTCAAAGATAGACACCCCCCCCAAAAAAACCTTCCTGGACACCCCCCCTCACGAAGGGTTCTTACACTCGGACTCTACAGACACGCAGGGACCCCCCCAGACTCCCACATCCCATAGAATGGGGACCCCCCATTCCCTCAGGGACCCCCCCCATTCCCTCAGAGACCCCCCCATTCCCTCAGAGACCCCCCCAGAACTCCCACATCCCATAGAATGGGGAACCCCATTCCCTCAGGTGCCCCCCCCAGTCCCTCAGGGGCCCCCTATAACCTCAGGGACCCCCTATTCCCTCAGGGACCCCCCCAAACTCCCACATCCCATAGAACGGGGACCCCTCGTTCCCTCAGGTGCCCCCCCATTCCCTCAAAGACCTCCTGAACGCCCCCTAGGGCCCCCCCCATTCCCTCAGTCCCCCCCCCCCATTCCCTCAGGGACCCCCCCCCCCATTCCCTCAAAGACCTCCTGAACGCCCCTAGGGACCCCCCCATTCCCTCAGGTGACCCCCCCATAACCTCAGGGATCCCCCTAAACCTCCCCTAGGGCCCCCCCCATTCCCTCAGCCCCCCCCCTCCCATTCCCTCAGGGACCCCCCGTTCACTCAAAGACCCCCTGAGCCCCCCCTAGGGACCCCCCCATTCCCTCAGGGATCCCCCCCATTCCCTCAAGGACCCCCCCCATTCCCTCAGGGACCCCCCTAAACCTCCCCTAGGGACACCCCCATTCCCTCAGGGACCCTCCCAGTTCCCTCAGGGACCCCCCTATTCTCTCAGGAACCCCCTGAACCCCCTCTAGGGACCCCCCCATTCCCTCAGGGGTCCCCCCATTCCCTCAAGGACCCCCCTGATCCCCCCCTAGGGTCCCTCCCCATTCCCTCAGGTGCCCCCCATAACCTCAGGGAACCCCCCCATTCCCTCAGGGACCCCCCATTTCACTGGGGACCCCCCCATTCCCTCAGGGACCCCCAGAACTCCCACATCCCATAGAACAGGGACCCCCCATTCCCTCAGGTGCCCCCCATAACCTCAGGGACCCCCCCCCATTCCCTCAGGGACCCCCCCCCATTCCCTCAGGGCCCCCCCATTTCACTGGGGACCCCCCCATTCCCTCAGGGACCCCCAGAACTCCCACATCCAATAGAACAGGGACCCCCCATTCCCTCAAGTGCCCCCCCATAACTTCACAAACCCCCCCCCATTCCCTCAGGGACCCCCAGAACTCCCACATCCCATAGAACAGGGACCCCCTATTCCCTCAGGGCCCCCCCATTTCACTGGGGACCCCCCCATTCCCTCAGGGACCCCCAGAACTCCCACATCCAATAGAACAGGGACCCCCCATTCCCTCAAGTGCCCCCCCATAACTTCACAGACCCCCCCCCATTCCCTCAGGGACACCCAGAACTCCCACATCCCATAGAACAGGGCCCCCCTATTCCCTCAGGGCCCCCCCATTTCACTGGGGTCCCCCCCATTCCCTCAGGGACCCCCAGAACTCCCACATCCCATACCCAGAACTCCCACATCCCATAGAACAGGGACCCCCCATTCCCTCAGGTGCCCCCCATAACCTCAGGGACCCCCCCCATTCCCTCAGGGACCCCCAGAACTCCCACATCCCATAGAAGAGGGACCCCCCCCCATTCCCTCAGGGCCCCCCCATTTCACTGGGGTCCCCCCCATTCCCTCAGGGACCCCCAGAACTCCCACATCCCATAGAACAGGGACCCCCCATTCCCTCAGGGCCCCCCCATAACTTCACAGACCCCCCCCCCCATTCCCTCAGGGACCCCCAGAACTCCCACATCCCATAGAACAGGGACCCCCCATTCCCTCAAGTGCCCCCCATAACTTCACAGACCCCCCCCATTCCCTCAGGGACCCCCAGAACTCCCACATCCCATAGAACAGGGCCCCCCTATTCCCTCAGGGCCCCCCCATTTCACTGGGGACCCCCTTTGACCCCCCACTTGTCCCCCAGGACCCCCCCCTTGGCGCTCACCCTCTCCGTTCTCCTCCGACTCCGACATGGTGAGGGGTCTCCGAGGGGCTGATTCCGCAGCTCTGGGGGTACCTGTAAGGTTTTTTTTGGGGGGTGGGGGGTAGGATTTTAGGGGTGTCTTGTAGAATTGGGGTGTCGGGGGGGGTGTTCCAGGTGGTCCGAGGGTGTTTCAAAGGGATTTGTTGGCATTTGAGAACATTTAGGGGTCGTAGAGGGGGATTTGAGAGGGTGGGGGGGTATTTTGGGGGGATCTGGGATATTTCGGGGGGATCTGGGGATATTTAGGGGGAGTTGGGGTATTTAGGGGGTATTTAGGGGGGAATTGGGGGTATTTAGGGGAAGTGGGGGGTATTTAGGGAGCGTTGGGGGTATTTAGGGGGGATTCAGAGTTATTTAGAGGGGAATTGGGGTGTTCAGGGGGAATTGGGGTGTTTAGGGGGGAATTGGAGGGGAATTGGGGGTATTTAGGGGGAGTTGGGGGTATTTAGGGGGAATCAGGGTTATTTAGAGGGGAATTGGGGTGTTCAGGGGGGAATTGGGGTGTTCAGGGGCGTATTTAGAGGGGAATTGGGGTATTTAGAGGGGAATTGGGGTATTCAGAGAGGAGTGGGGGGTATTTAGGGGGGAATCAGGATAATTTAGAGGGGAATTGGGGTGTTTAGGGGGGAATTGGGGTGTTTAGCGGGTATTTAGAGGGGAATTGGGGTATGTAGGGGGGAATTGGTGTATTCAGAGAGGAGTGGGGGGTATTTAGGGGGAATTGGGGGTATTTAGGGGGGAATCAGGATAATTTAGAAGGGAATTGGGGTGTTCAGAGGGGAATTGGAGTATTTAGAGGGAAATTAGGGGGGAATTGGGGTATTTAGAGGGGAATTGGGGTATTCAGAGAGGAGTGGGGGGTATTTAGGGGGAACTGGGGGTACTTAGAGGGGAACTGGGGGTAATTAGAGGGGAATTGGGGTATCTAGAGGGGAATTGGGGTATCTAGAGGGGAGCTGGGGGGTATCTAGGGGTATTTAGGGGGAGGTCAGGGGTGTCTGTGGGTGATGGGCCTCCCAGGCCGTCCCCATGGCTCGTCCGGCGGCCCTTGGCTCGTTACCGCCAGCAGATTAAGGGCTTAACTAAGGCGGGGAGGGCAACACTGCCCACGTGCCGGGGCACACGCGTGTGAGGGACAGGGACGGGGCACACGCGTGTGAGGGAAGCGCCGAGCCCGTCTCTGACCTCGGCGGCCCCGTTTCCCACCCCACTGACCCCAAACCGGCACCATTTCCCCTTCCCAGCCCCATTTCCCCTTCATTTCCCTCTTGGAAGCGCCGCTTTTCCACCTTCACCACCCTATTTCCCCCAGGAGCCCCTTTTCCCTCACCCGAGCCCCTTTTCCCTCACCCCGAGCCCCTTTTCCCCTCAGGAGCCCCTTTCCCCTCACCCCGAGCCCCTTTCCCCTCACCCCGAGCCCCTTTTCCCCTCAGGAGCCCCTTTTCCCTCACCCCGAGCCCCTTTTCCCCTCAGGAGCCCCTTTTCCCTCACCCCGAGCCCCCTTTTCCCTCACCCCGAGCCCCCTTTCCCCTCAGGAGCCCCTTTTCCCTCACCCCGAGCTCCTTTCCCCTCACCCCGAGCTCCTTTCCCCTCACCCCGAGCCCCCCTTTCCCCTCAGGAGCCCCTTTTCCCTCACCCCGAGCCCCTTTTCCCCTCAGGAGCCCCTTTTCCCTCACCCCGAGCCCCTTTTCCCCCAGGAGCCCCTTTTCCCTCACCCCGAGCCCCTTTTCCCCTCAGGAGCCCCTTTTCCCCTCAGGAGCCCCTTTTCCTCATCCCGAGCCCCCTTTCCCCTCACCCCGAGCCCCCTTTTCCCCTCAGGAGCCCCTTTTCCCTCACCCCGAGCCCCTTTTCCCCTCAGGAGCCCCTTTTCCCTCACCCCGAGCCCCTTTTCCCTCACCCCGAGCCGCTTTTCCCCTCAGGAGCCCCTTTTCCCTCACCCCGAGCCCCTTTTCCCTCACCCCGAGCCCCTTTTCCCCTCAGGAGCCCCTTTCCCTCACCCCGAGCCCCTTTCCCCTCACCCCGAGCCCCTTTCCCTCACCCCGAGCCCCTTTTCCCCTCAGGAGCCCCTTTCCCCTCACCCCGAGCCCCTTTTCCCCTCAGGAGCCCCCTTTTCCCTCACCCCGAGCCCCCTTTTCCCTCACCCCGAGCCCCCTTTCCCCTCAGAAGCCCCTTTTCCTCACCCCGAGCCCCTTTTCCCCTCAGGAGCCCCTTTTCCCTCACCCCGAGCCCCTTTTCCCCTCAGGAGCCCCTTTTCCCTCACCCCGAGCCCCTTTTCCCTCACCTTGAGCCCCTTTTTCCCTCACCCCGAGCCGCTTTTCCCCTCAGGAGCCCCTTTTCCCTCACCCCGAGCCCCTTTTCCCTCACCCCGAGCCCCTTTTCCCCTCAGGAGCCCCTTTCCCCTCACCCCGAGCCCCTTTCCCCTCACCCCGAGCCCCTTTCCCCTCACCCCGAGCCCTTTTCCCCTCAGGAGCCCCTTTCCCTCACCCCGAGCCCCTTTTCCCCTCAGGAGCCCCTTTTCCCTCACCCCGAGCCCCCTTTTCCTCACCCCGAGCCCCCTTTTCCTCACCCGAGCCCCCTTTCCCCTCAGAAGCCCCTTTTCCCTCATCCCGAGCCCCTTTTCCCCTCAGGAGCCCCTTTTCCCTCACCCCGAGCCCCTTTTCCCCTCAGGAGCCCCTTTTCCCTCACCCGAGCCCCTTTTCCCCTCAGGAGCCCCTTTTCCCTCACCCCGAGCCCCTTTTCCTCACCCCGAGCCCCTTTTCCCCTCAGGAGCCCCTTTCCCCTCACCCCGAGCCCCTTTTCTGCTCAGGAGCCCCTTTTCCCTCACCCCGAGCCCCTTTTCCCTCACCCCGAGCCCCTTTTCCCTCACCCCGAGCCCCTTTTCCCTCACCTTGAGCCCCTTTCCCCTCACCCCGAGCCCCTTTTCTGCTCAGGAGCCCCTTTTCCCTCACCCCGAGCCCCTTTTCCCTCACCCCGAGCCCCTTTTCCCCTCAGGAGCCCCTTTTCCCTCACCCCGAGCCCCTTTCCCCTCACCCCGAGCCCCTTTTCCCCTCAGGAGCCCCTTTCCCCTCACCCCGAGCCCCTTTTCCCTCAGGAGCCCCTTTTCCCTCACCCCGAGCCCCCTTTTCCCTCACCCCGAGCCCCCTTTTCCCTCACCCCGAGCCCCCTTTCCCCTCAGAAGCCCCTTTTCCCTCATCCCGAGCCCCTTTTCCCCTCAGGAGCCCCTTTTCCCTCACCCCGAGCCCCTTTTCCCCTCAGGACCCCCTTTTCCCTCACCCCGAGCCCCTTTTCCCCCCAGGAGCCCCTTTTCCCCTCAGGAGCCCCTTTTCCCCTCAGGAGCCCCTTTTCCCTCACCCCGAGCCCCTTTTCCCTCACCCCGAGCCCCTTTTCCCTCACCTTGAGCCCCTTTTCCCTCACCTTGAGCCCCTTTCCCCTCACCCCGAGCCCCCTTTTCCCTCACCCCGAGCCCCTTTTCCCTCACCCCGAGCCCCTTCTCCCTCACCTTGAGCCCCTTTTCCCTCACCCCGAGCCCCTTTTCCCCTCAGGAGCCCCTTTCCCCTCACCCCGAGCCCCTTTTCCCCTCAGGAGCCCCTTTTCCCTCACCCCGAGCCCCCTTTTCCCTCACCCCGAGCCCCCTTTCCCCTCAGAAGCCCCTTTTCCCTCATCCCGAGCCCCTTTTCCCCTCAGGAGCCCCTTTTCCCTCACCCCGAGCCCCTTTTCCCCTCAGGAGCCCCTTTTCCCTCACCCCGAGCCCCTTTTCCCTCAGGAGCCCCTTTTCCCTCACCCCGAGCCCCTTTTCCCTCACCCCGAGCCCCTTTTCCCCTCAGGAGCCCCTTTCCCCTCACCCCGAGCCCCTTTTCTGCTCAGGAGCCCCTTTTCCCTCACCCCGAGCCCCTTTTCCCTCACCCCGAGCCCCTTTTCCCCTCAGGAGCCCCTTTTCCCTCACCCCGAGCCCCTTTTCCCTCACCCCGAGCCCCTTTCCCCTCACCCCGAGCCCCTTTTCCCCTCAGGAGCCCCTTTCCCCTCACCCCGAGCCCCTTTTCCCCTCAGGAGCCCCTTTTCCCTCACCCCGAGCCCCCTTTTCCCTCACCCCGAGCCCCCTTTTCCCTCACCCCGAGCCCCTTTCCCCTCAGAAGCCCCTTTTCCCTCACCCCGAGCCCCTTTTCCCCTCAGGAGCCCCTTTTCCCTCACCCCGAGCCCCTTTTCCCCTCAGGAGCCCCTTTTCCCTCACCCCGAGCCCCTTTTCCCCTCAGGAGCCCCTTTTCCCTCACCCCGAGCCCCTTTTCCCCCCAGGAGCCCCTTTTCCCCTCAGGAGCCCCTTTTCCCTCACCCCGAGCCCCTTTTCCCTCACCTTGAGCCCCTTTTCCCTCATCCCGAGCCCCCTTTTCCCTCACCCCGAGCCCCCTTTTCCCTCACCCCGAGCCCCTTTTCCCTCACCCCGAGCCCCTTCTCCCTCACCTTGAGCCCCTTTTCCCTCACCCCGAGCCGCTTTTCCCCTCAGGAGCCCCTTCTCCCTCACCTTGAGCCCCTTCTCCCTCACCTTGTGCCCCTTTTCCCTCACCCCGAGCCCCTTTTCCCCTCAGGAGCCCCTTTTCCCTCACCCCGAGCCCCTTTTCCCTCACCCCGAGCCCCTTTTCCCTCACCTTGAGCCCCTTTCCCCTCATCCCGAGCCCCCTTTTCCCTCACCCCGAGCCCCCTTTCCCCTCACCCCGAGCCCCCTTTTCCCCTCAGGAGCCCCTTTTCCCTCACCCCGAGCCCCTTTTCCCTCACCCCGAGCCCCTTTTCCCCTCAGGAGCCCCTTTTCCCTCACCCCGAGCCCCTTCTCCCTCACCTTGAGCCCCTTTTTCCCTCACCCCGAGCCCCTTTTCCCCTCAGGAGCCCCTTTTCCCTCACCCCGAGCCCCTTTTCCCCTCAGGAGCCCCTTTGCCCCTCACCCCGAGCCCCTTTGCCCCTCAGGAGCCCCTTTTCCCTCATCCCGAGCCCCTTTTCCCTCACCCCGAACCCCTTTCCCTCCTCCTCACCCCTCATAAATACCATTTTCCCCCTTTTCACACCCCATTTTCCCTCCCAGACCCCCTTTCCCTCCTCCTCACCCCTCATAGATGCCATTTTGCCCCTTTTACCACCCCATTTCCCCCCATAAACACTATTACCCTCCTCCTCACCCTTCTTAAATACCACTTTCCCCCTTTTTACACCCCATTTCCCCTCATAGACACCGTTTCCCTCCTCATTTACTCCACAGAGGCACCATTTACCCCCTCAGGGGCTACAATTCCACACCTCACAGCCCCATTTTCCCTCACAGAAACTGTTTCTCTCCTCATCTACCCCCCAGAAGCACCATTTTCCCTCTCATCCACACCTATTTCTCCCCCTTCACCACCCTTTCCCCCCCACAGCCACTGTTTTCCTCCTTATCTGCCCCTCATAGCTCCATCTCCCCCATCCCAGCCCCATTTTCGCCCCCTCCCAGCTCCATCTCCCCCCCACCCGCCATTTTCTTCGCGCCTCACGCCTCCTCAACTTTCCCGCCTTCCCCGCCGCCTACAACTCCCGTCGTGCCCCGCGCGCCCCCTGCACTCCGTGTATTGGCCTTCTCTCCGCCGTGGACTACAACTCCCGTCGTGCCCCGCGCGCCCCCTGCACTCCGTGTATTGGCCTTCTCTCCGCCGTGGACTACAACTCCCGTCGTGCCCCGCGCGCCCCCTGCACGCTGCGTATTGGCCTTCTCGCCGCCGTGGACTACAACTCCCATCGTGCCCCGCGCGCTCCAGCCTCTCTTTAGGCGCCGGGCCCCGCCTCACGTGACTCGCGGCGGGGCCGCCGGGGGCTGCGGCTGAGCTGGGGACCCCCCGCTTTTAACGCCCCCACCCAAGGATTTGGGGGGCCCCCCCGACACCCCCAACCATGGAGGAGGTGGATAAGATCCTGATCCACAGCCTGCGGCAGGGCGGGACGTGAGTTGGGGGCGGGGGAAAGAGGGATTTGGGGGGGGGCTCTGGGGTTTGGGGGGTCTGGGAGGGGATTTGGGGGGTGGTCTTTAGATATTTGAGGGGGGGCTCTGGGGTTTGGGGGGTCTGGGAGGGGATTTGTGGGGGGGTCTTTAGAGATTTGAGGGGGGCTCTGGGGTTTGGGGGGTCTGGGGAGGGGATTTGCGGGGGGTCTTTAGAGATTTGAGGGGGGCTCTGGGGTTTGGGGGGTCTGGGAGGGGATTTGGGGGGGGCTCTGGGGTTTGAGGGCGTCTGGGGAGGGGATTTTGGGGGGTCCTGGAGTTTCAGGGGGTCTTTAAGGACTTTGGGGGGGTCCTTTAGACACTTTGGGGGGTCTTATGGGATTTTGGGGGTTCTTAGGGGCTTGGGAGCGTCCTTAGGGATTTTGGGGGGTCTTTATTGATTTTTGGGGCTCCTTACGGGATTTTGGGGGTTCTTAGGGACTTGGGAGCGTCCTTAGGGATTTTGGGGGGCTCTTATGGCATTTTTGGAGCTCCTTAAGGGATTTGGGGGGCTCCTTATGCAATTTTGAGGCTCTTTAGGTACTTGTGGGCATCCTAGGAATTGGGGGGGGCTCCTTGTGGGATTTTGGGGGCTCCTTATGGGATTTTGGGGTCTCTTTAAAGGATTTTTTGGGGCTCTTTATGGCATTTTGGGGTGTCTTTAGGGTCTTGTAGTGTCCTTATGGGATTTTTGGGGCTCCTTGTGGGATTTTGGGGGGCTCCTTATGCGATTTTGAGGCTCTTCAGGTACTTGGGAGCATCCTTAGGAATTTGGGGGGGCTCCTTATGGATTTTGGGGGCTCCTTAGGGGATTTAGAGGGTCTTTAGGGACTTGGGAGCGTCCTTAGGGATTTGGGGGGGGGTGGTCTTTATTGATTTTGGGGCTCCTTACAGGATTTTTGGGGCTCCTTAGGGGATTTGGAGGCTCTTTAGGGCTTGGGAGCGTCCTTAGGGATTTTGGGGGGCTCCTTATGGCATTTTTGGAGCTCCTTAAGGATTTGGGGGGCTCCTTATGCAAATTTGAGGCTTTAGGGGCTTGGGAGCGTCCTTAGGGATTTTGGGGGGCTCCTTATGGCATTTTTGGAGCTCCTTAAGGATTTGGGGGGCTCCTTATGCAATTTTGAGGCTCTTTAGGTACTTGTGGGCATCCTTAGGAATTGGGGGGGGCTCCTTATGGGATTTTGGGGTCTCTTTAAAGGATTTTTGGGGCTCTTTATGGCATTTTGGGGTGTCTTTAGGGTCTTGGTAGTGTCCTTATGGGATTTTTGGGGCTCCTAGTGGGATTTTGGGGGGCTCCTTATGCGATTTTGAGGCTCTTCAGGTACTTGGGAGCATCCTTAGGAATTTGGGGGGGCTCCTTATGGGATTTTTGGGGCTCCTTATGGGATTTTGGGGGCTCCTTAGGGGATTTAGAGGGTCTTTAGGGACTTGGGAGCGTCCTTAGGGATTTTGGGGGGGGGTCTTTATTGATTCTGGGGCTCCTTACAGATTTTTGGGGCTCCTTAGGGGATTTGGAGGCTCTTTAGGGACTTGGGAGCGTCCTTAGGGGTCTTGGGGGGGGTCTTTATTGATTTTGGGGCTCCTTACAGGATTTTTGGGGCTCCTTAGGGGATTTGGAGGCTCTTTAGGGACTTGGGAGCGTCCTTAGGGATTTTGGGGGGGGTCTTTATTGATTTTGGGGCTCCTTACAGGATTTTTGGGGCTCCTTAGGGGATTTGGAGGCTCTTTAGGGGCTTGGGAGCGTCCTTAGGGATTTTGGGGGGCTCCTTTATGGCATTTTTGGAGCTCCTTAAGGGATTTGGGGGGCTCCTTATGCGATTTTGAGGCTCTTTAGGTACTTGGGAACATCCTTAGGAATTTGGGGGGGCTCCTTATGGGATTTTTGGGGCTCCTTATGGGATTTTTGGGGCTCCTTATGGGATTTTTAGAGCTCCCTATGGGATTTTGGGGTCTCTTTAAGGATTTTCGGGGCTCCTTGTGGCGTTTTGGGGCTCTTTCGGGCTTCGGGAGCCTCCTTAGCGATTTCGGAGCATCCTTAAAGATTTGGGGGGGTCCTTAATGGGTTTTGGGGTCCCCTCCCCCTCAGGCCGGTGCCCCCCGAGGCTCAGAGCGTGCGGGATCTCTCTCCCGAGCTGGTGGTCGACGCCGCCGTTCGCTGCCTCCGGGCCGTGCGCCCCGACTTGGGGGGCCCCCTCAACCCCGTCCTGCCCCCCGGCATCTCCGCTCGCTTCCGCCTCGCCTCCGACCTCGCCGCCGCCTGCCAGGTAACCCCAAAAATCTCTTTAGGGACCCCCCCAAAATCACTAGGGACCCCTAAAATCCTTCGAGACCTGCTAAAAGCCCTAGAAACTCCCCCCGAAATCCTAGAGACCCCCAAAATCCTTAAAGAGAGGCCCCTGGAATCCCTAGAGACCCCTTAAAATCCCTTAGGGGACCCCCCAAAATTAGTAAACCCCCCCAAACCCCCTAGAGACGCCCCTAAAACCCTAGAGACCCCCCCTAAAACTCTTAGAACCCCCCCAAAACTCCTAGAGAGACCACAAAAGCCCTAGAGACCCCTAAAATCCTTAGAAATCCCCCCTAAAATCCCTAGAAGGCCCCCCAAAAGCTCTAGAGAGCGGGCGGGGACAAGAAAAAAAAATTAAAAAAAATTTAGAGACCCCCCCCAAAATCTCTAGAGACTCCGAAAGTCCTTAGAGACCCCCCCAAAATCCCTTGGGGACCCCCAAAATCACTAGGGACCCCCCAGCATCACTAGGGACCCCTAAAATGCTTCGAGACCTCTAAAAGCCCTAGAAAGTCCCCCCCGAAATCCCTAGAGACCCCCCAAAATCCTTGAAGAGAGGCCCCTGGAATCCCTAGGGACCCCTAAAATCCCTTAGGGACCCCCAAAATTAGTAAACCCCCCAAACCCCTAGAGACGCCCCTAAAACCCCTAGAGACCCCCCCTAAAACTCTTAGAACCCCCCCCCAAAACCCCTAGAGAGACCCACAAAAGCCCTAGAGACCCCTAAAATCCTTAGAAATCCCCCCTAAAATCCCTAGAAGGCCCCCCAAAAGCTCTAGAGAGCCCGAAAATTCTTAGAGACCCCCCCCCAAAATCTCTAGAGACTCCGAAAGTCCTTAGAGACCCCCCCAAAATCCCTTGGGGACCCCCAAAATCACTAGGGACCCCCCAGCATCGCTAGGGACCCCTAAAATGCTTCGAGACCTCTAAAAGCCCTAGAAACTCCCACCCGAAATCCCTAGAGACCCCCCAAAATCCTTAAAGAGAGGCCCCCCGGAATCCCCTAGGGACCCCCCAAAATCAGTAAACCCCCCTAAAACCCCTAGAGACGCCCCTAAAACCCTAGAGACCCCCCCTAAAACTCTTAGAACCCCCCCCAAAACCCCTAGAGAGACCCACAAAAGCCCTAGAGACCCCTAAAATCCTTAGAAATCCCCCCTAAAATCCCTAGAAGGCCCCCCAAAAGCTCTAGAGAGCCCGAAAATTCTTAGAGACCCCCCCCCAAATCTCTAGAGACCCCGAAAGTCCTTAGAGACCCCCCCAAAATCCCTAGAAATGCCCTCAAATGCTCTAGAGACCCCTAAAATCCTTAGAGATCCCCCTTAAAATCCCTTAGGGACCCCCAAAATCCTTTAGGACCCCCCCCAAAATTCCTGGAGACCCCTAAAATCCCTTAGGATGCCCATAACGCCCTTAGGGACCCCCCCAAATCCCTTCAAGACCCCCTGAAGCTCCTTAAAGACCCCCAAAATCCCTTAAGGAT
Source organism: Phaenicophaeus curvirostris (assembly GCF_032191515.1). Lineage (NCBI taxonomy): Eukaryota > Metazoa > Chordata > Aves > Cuculiformes > Cuculidae > Phaenicophaeus > Phaenicophaeus curvirostris. The sequence goes on from NW_027206856.1 coordinate 137,209, forward strand.
CCCCCCAAAATCCTTCAAGACCCCCTGAAGCTCCTTAAAGACCCCAAAATCCTTAAGGATCCCCCCAAAATCCTTCAAGACCCCCTGAAGCTCCTTAAAGACCCCCAAAATCCCTTAAGGATCCCCCCAAAATCCTTCAAGACCCCCTGAAGCTCCTTAAAGGCCCCCAAAATCCCTTAAGGATCCCCCCAAATCCCTTAAAGACCCCCTGAAGCTCCTTAAAGGCTCCCAAAATCCCTTAAGGATCCCCCCAAAATCCTTCAAGACCCCCTGAAGCTCCTTAAAGACCCCCAAAATCCCTTAAGGATCACCCCAAAATCCTTAAGGACCCCCTGAAGCTCCTTAAAGACCCCCAAAATCCCTTAAGGATCCCCCTAAAATCCCTTCAAGACCCCCTGAAGCTCCTTAAAGGCCCCCAAAATCCCTTAAGGATCCCCCAAAACCCCTTAAGGCTCCCCCAAAAGCCTTGAAGACCCCCCCAAAAAGGTGGGGGTCCCCCCCCTGAGCCGCTGTTTCCCGCTGCGACAGGAGTTGGGGTTCGGGGGGGACGTGGGGTACCAGACGTTCCTGTACAGCTCCGAGCGCGACACCCGCCGCCTCCTCCTCTTCCTCGCGGAGAAGCTGCCCCGCGACGAGGGCCACGGGGGGGACCAGCCCCCCGGTACGGGCCCTTTTGGGGGGGCCCTGGGTGGGTTTGGGGGGACCCTGATGGTTTGGGGAGGGGGCCTGGGTGGTTTAGAGGGGTTCTAGGGGGGTTTGGGGGGGGATTTGGGGGGTTGCTGGGGGATTTAGGGGGTCTCTGGGTGGTTTGGGGGGGTCCTGAGGACTTTGAGGGGGGCTTTGAGAGGGATTTGGGGGGGTCCTGAGGATTTTGGGAGGGATTTGGGGGGTCCTAGGGGGATTTGGGGGGGATTTGGGGGGGATTTGGGGGTTTGCTAGGGGATTTAGGGGATCTCTGGGTGGTTTGGGGGGGTCTTGAGGATTTGGGGGGCTTTGAGAGGGATTTGGAGGGGTCCTAGGGGGGTTTGGGGGGGGATTTGGGGGTTTGCTGGGGGATTTAGGGGGTCTCTGGGTGGTTTGGGGGGGTCCTGAGGACTTTGGGGGGGGCTTTGAGAGGGATTTGGGGGGGTCCTGAGGATTTTGGGAGGGATTTGGGGGATCCCTGGGTGGTTTGGGGGGGTCCTAAGGGGGTTTGGGGGGGGATTTGGGGGTTTGCTGGGGGATTTAGGGGATCTCTGGGTGGTTTGGGGGGGTCTTGAGGATTTGGGGGGCTTTGAGAGGGATTTGGGGGGGTCCCTGGGTGGTTTGGGGGGGTCCTAGGGGGGTTTTGGGGGGATTTGGGGGGTCTCTGGGTGGTTTGGGGGGGTCTTGAGGATTTGGGGGGGCTTTGAGAGGGATTTGTGGGGTCCCTGGGTGGTTTGGGGGGGGCCCTGATGGTTTAGGGGGGTTTGGGGTGGGATTTGGGGGGTTGCTGGGTGATTTAAGGGGTCTCTGGGTGGTTTGGGGGGGTCCTGAGGACTTTGAGGGGGGCTTTGAGAGGGATTTGGGGGGGTCCCTGGGTGGTTTGGGGGGGCCCTTGGTGGTTTAGGGGGGTCCTAGGGGGATGGGGGGGAGATTTGGGGGGGTCCCTGTGTGATTTAGGGGGGCCCTGGGTGGTTTGGGGGGGGTCTCTGGGTGGTTTGGGGGAGTCCTGAGGATTCGGGGGGGGGCTTTGAGATGGATTTGGGGGGATCCTTGTGGATTTTGGGGGGGTCCCTGGGTTTTTTCGGGGTTCCCAGAGTGATTTTGGGGGGGTCCCTGGGTGGTTTTGGGGTTTGCTCCTTGACTTTGTGAGATCTTTCTGGGTTGTTGGGGTGTTTCCTTGGGGGTTTGGGGGGTCCCCGAGTTGATTTTGGGGTCCCCGAGGTCTTTTTGGGGTCCCCGAGTTGATTTTGGGGTCCCCGAGGTGCTTTTTGGGGTGCTGACCCCCCCCTTTTCCCAGGCAAACCCGGGGCTCTGCTCTCCGCCATCGGCTCTCGCCTCCGCGAGCTTTTGGGGACCCCCTGGGTGCCCCCCCCTTGCCGCCCCCCCGGCCTCCAGCGCCTCCAGGTGACTTTTGGGGGGGCCCCCGCCCCCCAATTAGATTGGGGGGGCAATTAGCTCATTAATTACCTTGCTAATTAACCTTTTTTCCAGGGTGCCGGGCACCTCCACCCCTTCATCTCTTGCCCCCTGGTGCTGCCTCGAAGTGGGGGGCCCCCAGGTAGTTGGGGGGGGGCTCTTTGAGGATTTGGGGGGGTCCTTGAGGGTTTTGGGGGGGTCTTTAGGGATTTGGGGGGGGGTCGAGGGTTTTGAGAGTGATTTGGGGGGGTCCTTGAAGATTTTGGGGGGGTCTTTGAGGGTTTTGAGGGTGATTTTGGGGGGTCCTTGAAGATTTTGGGGGGTCTTTGAGGGTTTTGAGGGTGATTTTGGGGGGTCCTTGAAGATTTTGGGGGGTCTTTGAGGGTTTTAGGGGTGATATGGAGGGGTCCTTGAGGGTTTTGAGGGTGATTGGGGGGGGTCTTTGAGGATTTTGGGGGGTCCTTGAGGATTTGGAGGTGATTTGGGGGGGTCCTTAAGGGTTTGGGGGGCTCCTTTCTCATTTTGGGGGGGTCTTGGAGGATTTTGGGGGCTCCTTTCTCATTTTGGGGGGGGTCCTTAAGGATTTGGGGGGGTCTTTAGGGATTTTGGGGGCTCCTTTCTCATTTTGGGGGCTCCTTTCTCATTTTGGGGGGGTCCTTAAGGATTTGGGGGGGGCTCCTTTCTCATTTTGGGGGCTCCTTTCTCATTTTGGGGGGGTCCTGAAGGGTTTGGGGGGGTCCTTAAGGGTTTTGGGGGGCTCTTTAAGGATTTGAGGGGGTCCTTAAGGATTTGGGGGGGCTCCTTTCTCATTTTGGGGGGGTCCTTAAGGATTTGGGGGGGCTCCTTTCTCATTTTGGGGGGGTCCTTAAGGGTTTTGGGGGGCTCTTTAAGGATTTGAGGGGGTCCTTAAGGATTTGGGGGGGCTCCTTTCTCATTTTGGGGGGCTCTTTAAGGATTTGGGGGGGGGTCCTTAAGAGTTTTGGGGTGTCTAAGGATTTGGGGGGCTCCTTCCTCATTTTGGGGGGGGTCCTTGAGGGATTTGGGGGGTCTTTAAGGATTGGGGGGGGCTCCTTTCTCACTTTGGGGGGGGTCTCTCCTTATTTCCCCCCCCCCCCCCCCCAGAGCTTCAGGCCTATTTTGGGGGTGCGGCCCCCCCGGTTCCCGCGCAGCCCCCCAAGATCTCGGGGGTGGCCCCGGCTTTGTTGGAGGCTCACGCCGCTCAGCTCTGCGACCGCCCTGCGGATTGGGGGGGCCCCGGGCCTGCCCCCCGAAAGGCCCCCCCTGTAAGGAACCCCCCCCGAACCCCTTAGACACCCCAAAAATTTTGGGGGGCCCCCCCCTTTTTATTCCTTTCCTGGAATCTGGGGGGGATCCTTGGGTTTAATCCCTTTTTTCTGAGTGGGGAGGGGGCTTTTCAGTGGATTTTGGGGGAACCCCTTGATTTTTGGGGGGGGCCTGAAGATTTTAGGGGGTCCCTAAGGACTTTTGGGGTGCCCTGAGGGTTTTAGGGGGGGTCTTGAGGTTTTGGGGGGGCCCTGGGGTCCCCCTTTTTCTCTCATTTCCAAGAATTTGAGGGGGTTCCATGACTTTGCTCCCTATTTTCTTTGGGGGGGGGGGTCACTTCTTGGGGTTCCCTTGATTTTTTTGGGCGTCCCTGAAGATTTTTGGGGTGCTCTGAGGACTTTGGGGGGGTCCAGGGATTTGGGGGGGGGTCCAGAGGTTTTGGGGGGGCCCTGGGGTCCCCCTTTTTCTCTCATTTCCAAGAATTTGAGGGGATTCCATGACTTTGGTCCCTATTTTCTTCGTGGGGGGGTCACTTTTTGGGGGGGTCCCTTGAGTTTGGGGGGTTCCCTTGGCTTTGGGGACCCCTGGGGCTTCCGAGGGAGTTTGGGGGGTTCCCTGAGGGGTTCTGAACCCCCTTTTTTTTATAATTTCCCCCCCCCAGGACCAAGCGAATCGACTTCGTGCTCGGCTGCTGGAGCCGCTGCGCCAGCTCTGCCCCCCACGAGGCCCCGGGGCCCCCCAAAACCCTTCGGGGTCCCCCCAGCTCGAGGCCTCCTGGCTTCGAGAGGCTTTTGGGGGGCCCGGGGGGTTGGGGGGGGCCGGGGGGGGGGCTCTGCCCAAGGGCTCACGCTTCACACGCGCCCAGCACCTCACACGCCAGCCGGTACGGGGGGGGGGGGGGGGTGGATTTGGGGGGGCTGGGTTTTATTTGGGGGGGTCTGAGGGGGTTTGGGGGGGCTAGGGGGTGTTTTTTGGGGGGTCTGAGGGGGTTGGGGGGGGCTAGGGGGTGTTTTTGGGGGTCTGGATTGGATTTGAGGGGGCTCGGTTGGGTTGGGGGGGGCCTGGGTTTGATTTAGGGGGGCCCGGGGGTCGTTTGGGGGGGGGGCTGGGGGTTCGATTTAGGGGGCCTGGGTTTGATTTGGGGGGGCTGAGGGATTTGGGGGAGGGTGGATTGGTTTGGGGGGGGCTGGGTTTGATTTTGGGGGGGCCTGGGGGTCAGTTTAGGGGGGCTAGGGGTGTTTGAGGGGGCTCTGAGCGTGTTTGGGGGGTCTGGGTTTGATCTGGGGGGGCTGACTTGGGTTTTGGGGGGGCTTGGTTGGGTTTGGGGGGGCCTGAGGGTGGTTTGGGGGGCTGGGTTTGATTTTGGGGGGGCCTGGGGGTCATTTTAGGGGGGCTGGGGGTATTTTAGGGGGGCTGGAGGTGTTTGAGGGGGCTCTGAGCGTGTTTGGGGGGGACTGGGTTTGATCTGGGGGGGCTGACTTGGGTTTGGGGGGGGCTCGGTTGGGTTTGGGGGGGGCTGGGGGTGATTTGGGGGGGTCTGGATTGGATTTGGGGGAGCTTGGTTTGGTTTAGGGGGGCCTGAGGGGGTTGGGGGGGGCCTGGGGGGTGTTTTAGGGGGCTCTGAGTGTATTTGGGGGGGGCTGGGGGTGATTTGGGGGGCTGGGTTTGTTTTGGGGGGGTCTGGAGGGCATTGGGGGGGCTGGGGGTTATTTTAGGGGGGCTGGGGGTGTTTGAGGGGGCTCTGAGCGTGTTTGGGGGGGGCTGGGTTTGATTTCGGGGGGCTGGGGGGTGTTTTAGGGGGACCTGGGTTGGTTTTGGGGGGGTCTGGTTTGGATTTGGGGGGGCTCGGTCGGGTTTGGGGGGGGCTGGGGTGTGTTTTGGGGTGCTGGGGGGTGTTTTGGGGGAGCCTGGGTTTGATTTGAGGGGGTCTGGGGGTGGTTTGGGGGGTCTGGGAGCGTTTTGGGGGGCCTGGGGGCTATTTGGGGGGGGGGGGGCTGGATTGGTTTGGGGGCGCTGGGGGTTTGATTTGGGGGGCTGGGTTTGGTTTAGGGGGGTTTGGAGGGCATTGAGGGGGGGCTGGGGGGTGTCTTGGGGTGCTGGGAGGTGTTTTGGGGGGCCTGGGTTGGTTTTGGGGGGGGGGTGGGTTCGATTTATGGGGTCTGGGGGGTGTTTTAGGGGGACCTGGGTTGGTTTTGGGGGGGTCTGCATTGGATTTGGGGGAGCTTGGGTTGGTTTGGGGGGCCTGGGGCGTGTTTTAGGGGGGCTGGAGGTGTTTGAGGGGGGTCTGAGTGTGTTTGGGGGGGGCCTGGATTGGATTTGGGGGGGCTCGAGTTCGTTTAGGGGGGTCAGGAGGGTATTTTAGGGGGGCTGGGGGGTGTTTTGGGGGGGCCGGGTTGGTTTTGGGGGGGGGTTTGGCTTGATTTATGGGGGCTGGGGGGTGTTTTGGGGGGGTCTGGATTGGATTTGGGGGGGTCTGGATTGGGTGGGGGGGGGCTCGGTTGAGTTTGGGGGGGCCTGGAGGGCACGGGGAGGGGCTGGGGGGTGTTTTGGGGGGCCTGGGTTTGATTTGGGGGGGCCTGGAGGCTATTTGGGGGGGGGTTGATGGGTTTGGGGGCGCTAGATTGGTTGGGGGGGGCTGGGGGTTATTTTAGGGGGGCGGGGGGCTCGATTTTGGGGTCCTCACCCTCTTATCCCCCCCCTCCAGGCCCCCCAAGTCCTGCAGCTCCCGCCGGCTGAACCGCCCCCCCCCGCTGGAGCCTCCGAGGAGGTAAAGGGGGGGGGGGGGGGCGTTCCCTCTGGGCCCTAACGATGGTTCCTAACGAGGGCTCCGCGTTCCCTCTGGGCCCTAACGATGGTTCCTAACGAGGGCTCCGCGTTCCCTCTGGGCCCTAACGATGGTTCCTAACGAGGGCTCCGCGTTCCCCCTGGGCCCTAACGATGGTTCCCTGTTCACTCTGGGCCCTAACGATGGTTCCTAACGAGGGCTCCGCGTTCCCTCTGGGCCCTAACGATGGTTCCTAACGAGGGCTCCGCGTTCCCTCTGGGCCCTAACGAGGGCTCCGTGTTCCCTCTGGGCCCTAACGATGGTTCCTAACGAGGGCTCCGCGTTCCCTCTGGGCCCTAACGATGGTTCCTAACGAGGGCTCCGCGTTCCCTCTGGGCCCTAACGATGGTTCCTAACGAGGGCTCCGCGTTCCCTCTGGGCCCTAACGATGGTTCCTAACGAGGGCTCCGCGTTCCCTCTGGGCCCTAACGAGGGCTCCTAACGAGGGCTCCGCGTTCCCCCTGGGCCCTAACGATGGTTCCTAACAAGGGCTCCGCGTTCCCTCTGGGCCCTAACGATGGTTCCTAACGAGGGCTCCGCATTCCCTCTGGGCCCTAACGATGGTTCCTAACGAGGGCTCCGCGTTCCCCCTGGGCCCTAACGATGGTTCCCTGTTCACTCTGGGCCCTAACGATGGTTCCTAACGAGGGCTCTGCGTTCACTCTGGGCCCTAACGATGGTTCCCTGTTCCCTCTGGGCCCTAACGAGGGCTCCGCGTTCCCCCTGGGCCCTAACGATGGTTCCCTGTTCACTCTGGGCCCTAACGATGGTTCCTAACGAGGGCTCCGCGTTCCCCCTGGGCCCTAACGATGGTTCCCTGTTCACTCTGGGCCCTAACGACGGCTCCTTCCCCCCCCAGGAGTCCCGCAGGCTCCGGGCCGGCGAGGTGGCCACCCTGGCGCAGTCACTAGCCACGTTGGAGGCCGAGATCGCCTTGTGCCGCGCGGGTTTCCGCGAGGCCCAGCTCGGCCTCGCCCAGGTAGGAGCCTCCTCGCTTTATTTTTGGGGTTCGGGAGGGGGTTTTGGGGTGCTCTGACCCCCCCGCTGTGTCTTCCAAGGCGGAGGAGGAGGCGCAGCGGGGCCGGAGGGAGCTGGGGGGCCGCGAGGAGGAGCTGCGGCTGCGGGCGACGGCGCTGGAGCTGCTGCCCGAGGCGCCCCAAAACCTCCACAAGCTGCAGGTGAGGCCGGGGGGGGGGCGGGTTGGGGGGGGGCAGGAGGCGGTTTTGGGGTGCAGGAGGCATTTTTGGGGTGTTCAGAGGGACCGTGGGGCCGTCAGTAGGTTCCAGAGTGAACGAGGGGAGCGTTTTGGGGGTTCAGGAAGCGTTTGGGGGGTGGTTTTGGGGTGCAGGAGGCATTTTTGGGGGGTAGGAGGCGTTTTTGGGGCTCTGGGAAGTGTTTTTGGGGGTTCCGGAAGTGTTTAGCCGGTGTTTTTGGGGTGCAGGAGGCATTTTTGGGGGGTAGGAGGCAGTTTTGGGGGCTCTGGGAAGCGTTTTTGGGGGGGTTGGGAAGCATTTAGGGGCGTATTGGGGGTGCAGGAGGCGTTTTTGGGGCTCTGGGAAGTGTTTTTGGGGAGTTTGGGAAGCATTTAGGGGCATTTTGGGGTGCAGGAGGCTTTTTTGGGGCTCTGGGAAGCGTTTTTGGGCGCCGTTTTGGGGGTTCAGGAAGCATTTGGGGATGGTTTTGGGGTGCAGGAGGCATTTTTGGGGCTCTGGGAAGCATTTTTGTTGGGTTTGGGGGGCACTTTGGGGGTTCAGGAAGCGTTTGGGGGGTGGTTTTGGGGTGCAGGAGGCATTTTTGGGGTGTTCAGAAGGACTGTGGGGCCGTCAGTAGGTTCCAGAGTGAACGAGGGGAGCGTTTTGGGGGTTCAGGAAGCGTTTGGGGGGTGGTTTTGGGGTGCAGGAGGCATTTTTGGGGGGTAGGAGGCGTTTTTGGGGCTCTGGGAAGTGTTTTTGGGGGTTCCGGAAGTGTTTAGCCGGTGTTTTTGGGGTGCAGGAGGCATTTTTGGGGGGTAGGAGGCAGTTTTGGGGGCTCTGGGAAGCGTTTTTGGGGGGGTTGGGAAGCATTTAGGGGCGTATTGGGGGTGCAGGAGGCGTTTTTGGGGCTCTGGGAAGCGTTTTGGGGGGGTGGGAAGCATTTAGGGGCATTTTGGGGTGCAGGAGGCTTTTTTGGGGCTCTGGGAAGCGTTTTTGGGGGCCGTTTTGGGGGTTCAGGAAGCATTTGGGGATGGTTTTGGGGTGCAGGAGGCATTTTTGGGGCTCTGGGAAGCATTTTTGTTGGGTTTGGGGGGCATTTTGGGGGTTCAGGAAGCGTTTGGGGGGTGGTTTTGGGGTGCAGGAGGCATTTTTGGGGTGTTCAGAGGGACTGTGGAGCCGTCAGTAGGTTCCAGAGTGAACGAGGGGGGCATTTTGGGGGGGCAGGAAGCGTTTGCGGGGTGGGTTTGGGGGTGCAGGAGGTGCTTTTGGGGCTCTGGGAAGCGTTTTTGGGGGGTTTGGGAAGCATTTTGGGGGTGCAGTAGGCGTTTTTGGGGTGTAGGAGGTGTTTTTGGGGCTCTGGAAAGTGTTTTGGGGGTTCAGGAAGCGTTCCGGGGGTGGTTTTGGGGTGCAGGAGGCATTTTTGGGGTGTTCAGAGAGACTCTGGGGCCGTCAGTAGGCTGCGGAGTGAACGAGGAGGGCGTTTTGGGGGTGCAGGAGGCATTTTTTGGGGGTAGGAGGCATTTTTGGGGCTCTGGGAAGCATTTGGGGGGGGGTGGGAAGCATTTAGGGGCATTTTGGGGGTTCAGGAGGCATTTTGGGGGTGTAGGAGGCGGTTCGGGGGCTCTGGGAAGTGTTTTTGGGGGGTTTGGGAAGCGTTTAGGGGCATTTTGGGGGTGCAGGAGGCGTTTTGGGGCTCTGGGAAGCATTTGGGGATGGTTTTGGGGTGTAAGAGGCGTTTTTGGGGCTCTAGGAAGCGTTTTTGGGGGGTTCAGGAAGCATTTAGGGGCATTTTTGGGGTGCAGGAGGCGTTTTTGGGGTGTAGGAGGCATTTTTGTGGCTCTGGGAGGCGTTTTTGGGGGGTTTGGGAAGCATTTAGGGGCATTTTGGGGGTGCAGGAGGCGTTTTTGGGGCTCTGGGAAGCGGTTTTGGGGGGTTTGGGGGGTGTTTTGGGGGTTCAGGAAGTGGTTGGGGGGTGGGTTTGGGGTGTAGGAGGCGTTTTTGGGGTGCAGGAGGCGTTTTTGGGGCTCTGGGGAGTGTTTTTGGGGGGGTTGGGGGCGTTTTGGGGGTTCAGGAAGTGGTTGGGGGGTGGGTTTGGGGTGTAGGAGGCGTTTTTGGGGTGCAGGAGGCGTTTTTGGGGCTCTGGGAAGCGTTTTTGGGGGGGTTGGGGGGTGTTTTGGGGGTTCAGGAAACATTTGGGGATGGTTTTGGGGTGTAGCAGGCGTTTTTGGGGTGTAGGAGGCATTTTTGGGGTGTACAAGGTGTTTTGGGGACTCTGGGAAGCATTTTTGGGGGGTGTTTTGGGGGTTCAGGAAGCGTTTGGGGATGGTTTTGGGGGGCAGGAGGCGTTTTTGGGGTGTTCAGAGGGACTGTGGGGCCGTCAGTAGGTTCCAGAGTGAACGAGGGGGGCAGTTTTGGGGTGCAGGAGGCGTTTCTGGGGTGTAGGAGGCGTTTTTGGGGCTCTGGGAAGCGTTTTTGGGGGGCTTGGGAAGCATTTAGGGGTATTTTGGGGGTGCATGAGGTGTTTTTGGGGTGCAGGAAGCACTTTTGGGGGGGGGAGGAGCATTTTTGGGCTTTGGGGTGGAATTTTTGGGGCTCGGGGAGGAGTTTTCGGGGTTTTGGGGGCGTTTTGGGGGGCGTTTTTTGGTTTTTGAGGGTTTTGGGGGGCATTTTTTGCCATTTTGGGGGTTTCAGAGTGCAGATTTTTTGGTTTTGAGGGTTTGGGGGGGCATTTTGGGGGTTCGGGGAGGAATTTTTGGGGGGTTTTGGGGTTTCAGGGGGTGTTTTTTGGTATTTAAGAGGCATTTTTTGGCATTTGAGGGTCGTTTTTTAGCATTTGGGGGTCATTTTTTAGCATTTTTGAGGCATTTGGGGGGTTTCGGGGGTCGTTCCTGGGGGTTTTTGGGGTGCTGGAGGCGTTTTCGGGGTGCCTGAGCCCCTTTTCAGCTGGTGGTGGAGTCGAGCGGCCGGCGGCTCCTCAGCCTGGCCGGGCAGTGGGAGCGACACCGTCAACCCCTCCTCGAGGAGTTCCGGCACCTCCGGGCTCTGCGCGACTCCGCTCAGGTACGAGGAAGGGGGGGTCCAGGGCTCGGAACCCCCTTTTTGGGGGGTTTGGGGGGGCCTGGGGCTCCTTTTGGATGGATTTTGGGGTCCCCTGGTCTCTCCTGGGTGGGTTTCGGGGTCCCTGGGGGCTCTCGAATCCAATTCCCAGTAGATTTTGGGGTCCCCTGGTCTCTCCTTGTTCAATTTTGGGGTCCTTGGGTGGGTTTTGGGGTCCCTGGGGGCTCTCGGATCCAATTCCCAGTAGATTTTGGGGTCCCCCGGTCTCTCCTTGTTCAATTTTGGGGTCCCAGGGGCTCATGAATCCAATTCCCAGTAGATTTTGGGGTCCTTGAGTGGGTTTTGGGGTCCCTGGGGGCTCTCAAATCCAACTCCCAGTGGATTTTGGGGTCCTCAGGTGGATTTTGGGGTCCCCTGGTCTCTCCTGGGTGGGTTTTGGGGTCCATGGGGGCTCTCAAATCCAACTCCCAGTGGATTTTGGGGTCCTCAGGTGGATTTTGGGGTCCCCTGGTCTCTCCTGGGTGGGTTTTGGGGTCCCTGGAGGCTCTCGAATCCAATTCCCAGTGGATTTTGGGATCCCCTGGTCTCTCCTTGTTCAATTTTGGGGTCCTTGGGTGGGTTTTGGGGTCCCTGGGGGCTCTCGGATCCAATTCCCAGTGGATTTTGGGGTCCCCTGGTCTCTCCTTGTTCGATTTTGGGGTCCCAAGGGCTCATTAATCTGATTCTCAGTGGATTTTGGGGTCCTTGAGTGGGTTTTGGGGTCCCTGGGGGCTCATGAATCCAACTCCCAGTGGATTTTGGGGTCCTCAGGTGGATTTTGGGGTCCCTGGGGGCTCTCAAATCCAACTCCCAGTGGCTTTTGGGGTCCTCAGGTGGATTTTGGGGTCCCCTGGTCTCTCCTGGGTGGGTTTTGGGGTCCCTGGGGGCTCTCAAATCCAATTCTCAGTGGATTTTGGGGTCCTTGAGTGGGTTTTGGGGTCCCTGGGGGCTCTCGGATCCAATTCCCAATGGATTTTGGGGTCCCCTGGTCTCTCCTTGTTCGATTTTGGGGTCCCAGGAGCTCGTGAATCCAATTCTCAGTGGATTTTGGGGTCCTTGAGTGGGTTTTGGGGTCCCTGGGGGCTCTCAAATCCAATTCTCAGTGGATTTTGGGGTCCCCTGGTCTCTCCTTGTTCAATTTTGGGGTCCTCGGGTGGGTTTTGGGGTCCCTGGGGGCTCTCGGATCCAATTCCCAGCAGATTTTGGGGTCCCCTGCTCTCTCCTAGTTCAATTTTGGGGTCCCTGGGAGCTCATGAATCCAATTCCCAGTAGATTTTGGGGTCCCTTGGTCTCTCTGGGTCGATTTTGGGGTCTCCACATCCAATTCCTTCTGGATTTTGGGGTCCCCACTCCCCCCAGGTGAAATTTTGGGGGTCCCCGTCCCCCCAATTTCAATTTCCCCCTCACTTTCTCCCCTCCCCGTCCCATTTTCCCCCCTTTCCTTCCCTTTTCTGCCTCCCCCACCCTATTATTTTTTTGAGGAGGGCTTAACGTTGACCCCCCCGCTTCGAAATTTTGGGGTTCACCCCCCTGAACCCCCTTTTTTTGCCCCCCAAAAGCTGGAATCCTCGCGGCGTCTCTCCGAGCTCCGAGCCCTCCACGAGCGGAGCCGCTCGGCGGCCGCCGACGCTCGCCGCAAGGAGGAGCTTTACAAGCAGCTGGTGACCCTTTTAATTCAATTTTTTAATTAGCAGAACCCCTAAAATTTTTTGGGGGGGCCCCTAAATTTTTTTAAACCCCCCCAAAAATTCTTTTTTCTTGGGAGGTGGCGGAGCTGGAGCTGCTGCCGCGAGACGCCTCGCGAGCCGTTTACACCCAGAGGATCCACGAGATCGTGGGCAACATCCGCAAGCAGAAGGAGGAGATCGGAAAGGTTTGGGGGGGCTTCAGAGAGTTTTTTGGGGGGCTCAGATATTTTGGGGGGGTTGGAGGGATTTTTCGGGGGGTTGAGGGGGTTTTTGGGGGGTTTGAGGGGTGTTTGGGGGGGTCCAAGCCTTGTGAGAGGGGATTTTGGGGTCCCTTGGGGGGATAAAGAGGGTTTGGGGGGGCAAATATGGGGGTCCCGGGGGTATTTTGGGGGGGTTTGAGATGTTTGGGGGGGGCTCAGATATTTTTGGGGGGCTTGGAGGTGGTTTTGGGGGGTTTGAGGGGTGTTTGGGGGGGTCCAAGCCTTGCGAGAGGGGATTTTGGGGTCCCTTGGGGGGATAAAGAGGGTTTGGGGGGGCAAATATGGGGGTCCCGGGGGTATTTTGGGGGGGTTTGAGATGTTTGGGGGGGGCTCAGATATTTTTGGGGGGCTTGGAGGTGGTTTTGGGGGGTTTGAGGGGTGTTTGGGGGGGTCCAAGCCTTGCGAGAGGGGATTTTGGGGTCCCTTGGGGGGATAAAGAGGGTTTGGGGGGGCAAATATGGGGGTCCCGGGGGTATTTTGGGGGGGTTTGAGATGTTTGGGGGGGGCTCAGATATTTTTGGGGGGCTTGGAGGTGGTTTTGGGGGGTTTGAGGGGTGTTTGGCGGGGTCCAAGCCTTGCGAGAGGGGATTTTGGGGTCCCGTGGGGGGATAAAGAGGGTTTGGGGGGGCAAATATGGGGGTCCCGGGGGTATTTTGGGGGGGTTTGAGATGTTTGGGGGGGGCTCAGATATTTTTGGGGGGCTTGGAGGTGGTTTTGGGGGGTTTGAGGGGTGTTTGGCGGGGTCCAAGCCTTGCGAGAGGGGATTTTGGGGTCCCGTGGGGGGATAAAGAGGGTTTGGGGGGGTAAATATGGGGGTCCCTGGGGTATTTTGGGGGGGGTTGAGATGTTTGGGGGGGCTCAGATACTTTTGGGGGGGGTTGGAGGTGGTTTTAGGAGGGATTGAGGGGGTTTTGGGGGGGTCCAAGCCTTGCGAGAGGGGATTTTGGGGTCCCTTGGGGGGATAAAGAGGGTTTGGGGGGGCAAATTTAGGGGGTCAGGCATTTTTAGGGGGGTCTGGGAGTATTTGGGGGTGGTTTGAGGTGTTTTAGGGGGGTTCAAGGGGTTTGGGGGGGGTTGAGGGGGTTTTGGGGGGGTCCAAGCCTTGCGAGAGAGGATTTTGGGGTCCCTTGGGGGGATAAAGGGGGTTTGGGGGGCAAATTTGGGGGGCTCTGGGGGTATTTTGGGGGGGGTTGAGGGGTTTTGGGGGTTCAAGCCTTAGGAGAAGGGGTTTTGGGGTTGTTTTTGGAGCCTGGGGGGTAATTAAGGGAGTAATGAAGGGGTGTGGGGTAATTAGGGGGGTCTTGGGGGCCTGACAGGGGGTTTATTTTGGGGGGGGCCCCCCCAGATCCTGCTGGACACGCGGGGGCTGCAGAAGGAGATCAACGTCCTGGGGGGGAAACTGGAGAGAAGCTTCAGCGTCACCGACGAGCTGCTCTTCAAGGTCTGGGGGGGCACTCGGGGGGCACCTATGGGGCGGGGGGGGCTCTTGGGGGGCAGTTGATGCTCTTGGGGGGCAGTTGATGCACTTGGGGGGCAGTTATGGGGCTCTTGGGGGGCAGTTATGGGGCTCTTGGGGGCAGTTGATGCACGTGGGGGGCAGTTGATGCACGTGGGGGGCAGTTATGGGGCTCTTGGGGGGCAGTTGATGCTCTTGGGGGGCAGTTATGGGGCTCTTGGGGGGCAGTTGATGCTCTTGGGGGGCAGTTATGGGGCTCTTGGGGGGCAGTTGATGCTCTTGGGGGGCAGTTATGGGGCTCTTGGGGGGCAGTTATGGGGCTCTTGGGGGGCAGTTATGGGGCGCTTGGGGGCTGTTGATGCACGTGGGGGCAGTTATGGGGCTCTTGGGGGCTGTTGATGCTCTTGGGGGGCACTTGATGCACTTGGGGGGCAGCTGTGGGGCTCTTGGGGGGCAGTTGATGCACTTGGGGGGCAGTTATGGGGCTCTTGGGGGGCAGTTGATACACTTGGGGGGCAGTTATGGGGCTCTTGGGGGCAGTTGATGCTCTTGGGGGCAGTTGATGCACTTGGGGGGCAGTTGATGCTCTTGGGGGGCAGTTGATGCACTTGGGGGGCAGTTATGGGGCTCTTGGGGGGCAGTTGATACACTTGGGGGGCAGTTATGGGGCTCTTGGGGGGCAGTTATGGGGCTCTTGGGGGCAGTTGATGCTCTTGGGGGGCAGTTGATGCACTTGGGGGGGCAGTTATGGGGCTCTTGGGGGGCAGTTGATGCACTTGTGGGCAGTTATGGGGCTCTTGGGGGGCAGTTATGGGGCTCTTGGGGGCAGTTGATGCTCTTGGGGGGCAGTTGATGCACTTGGGGGGCAGTTATGGGGCTCTTGGGGGGCAGTTATGGGGCTCTTGGGGGGCAGTTGATGCACTTGGGGGGCAGTTATGGGGCTCTTGGGGGGCAGTTATGGGGCTCTTGGGGGCAGTTGATGCACGTGGGGGGCAGTTATGGGGCTCTTGGGGGTCAGTTGATGCTCTTGGGGGTCAGTTGATGCACTTGGGGGGCAGTTATGGGGCTCTTGGGGGGCAGTTATGGGGCGCTTGGGGGCTGTTGATGCACGTGGGGGCAGTTATGGGGCTCTTGGGGGCAGTTGATGCTCTTGGGGGGCACTTGATGCACTTGGGGGGCAGCTGTGGGGCTCTTGGGGGGCAGTTGATGCACTTGGGGGGCAGTTATGGGGCTCTTGGGGGGCAGTTGATGCACTTGGGGGGCAGTTGATGCTCTTGGGGGGCAGTTGATGCACTTGGGGGGCAGTTATGGGGCTCTTGGGGGGCAGTTGATGCACTTGGGGGGCAGTTATGGGGCTCTTGGGGGGCAGTTATGGGGCTCTTGGGGGCAGTTGATGCACGTGGGGGGCAGTTGATGCACGTGGGGGGCAGTTATGGGGCTCTTGGGGGGCAGTTGATGCACTTGGGGGGCAGTTATGGGGCTCTTGGGGGGCAGTTATGGGGCGCTTGGGGGCTGTTGATGCACGTGGGGGCAGTTATGGGGCTCTTGGGGGCAGTTGATGCTCTTGGGGGGCACTTGATGCACTTGGGGGGCAGCTGTGGGGCTCTTGGGGGGCAGTTGATGCACTTGGGGGGCAGTTATGGGGCTCTTGGGGGGCAGTTGATACACTTGGGGGGCAGTTATGGGGCTCTTGGGGGCAGTTGATGCTCTTGGGGGCAGTTGATGCACTTGGGGGGCAGTTGATGCTCTTGGGGGGCAGTTGATGCACTTGGGGGGCAGTTATGGGGCTCTTGGGGGGCAGTTGATACACTTGGGGGGCAGTTATGGGGCTCTTGGGGGGCAGTTATGGGGCTCTTGGGGGCAGTTGATGCTCTTGGGGGGCAGTTGATGCACTTGGGGGGGCAGTTATGGGGCTCTTGGGGGGCAGTTGATGCACTTGTGGGCAGTTATGGGGCTCTTGGGGGGCAGTTATGGGGCTCTTGGGGGCAGTTGATGCTCTTGGGGGGCAGTTGATGCACTTGGGGGGCAGTTATGGGGCTCTTGGGGGGCAGTTATGGGGCTCTTGGGGGGCAGTTGATGCACTTGGGGGGCAGTTATGGGGCTCTTGGGGGGCAGTTATGGGGCTCTTGGGGGCAGTTGATGCACTTGGGGGGCAGTTATGGGGCTCTTGGGGGTCAGTTGATGCTCTTGGGGGTCAGTTGATGCACTTGGGGGGCAGTTATGGGGCTCTTGGGGGGCAGTTATGGGGCGCTTGGGGGCTGTTGATGCACGTGGGGGCAGTTATGGGGCTCTTGGGGGCAGTTGATGCTCTTGGGGGGCACTTGATGCACTTGGGGGGCAGCTGTGGGGCTCTTGGGGGGCAGTTGATGCACTTGGGGGGCAGTTATGGGGCTCTTGGGGGGCAGTTGATGCACTTGGGGGGCAGTTGATGCTCTTGGGGGGCAGTTGATGCACTTGGGGGGCAGTTATGGGGCTCTTGGGGGGCAGTTGATGCACTTGGGGGGCAGTTATGGGGCTCTTGGGGGGCAGTTATGGGGCTCTTGGGGGCAGTTGATGCACGTGGGGGGCAGTTGATGCACGTGGGGGGCAGTTATGGGGCTCTTGGGGGGCAGTTGATGCACTTGGGGGGCAGTTATGGGGCTCTTGGGGGGCAGTTATGGGGCGCTTGGGGGCTGTTGATGCACGTGGGGGCAGTTATGGGGCTCTTGGGGGCAGTTTATGCTCTTGGGGGGCACTTGATGCACTTGGGGGGCAGCTGTGGGGCTCTTGGGGGGCAGTTGATGCACTTGGGGGGCAGTTATGGGGCTCTTGGGGGGCAGTTGATGCCCGTGGGGGGCAGTTATGGGGCTCTTGGGGGGCAGTTGATGCACTTGGGGGGCAGTTGATGCACTTGGGGGCAGTTATGGGGCTCTTGGGGGGCAGTTGATGCACTTGGGGGGCAGTTGATGCACGTGGGGGGCAGTTATGGGGCTCTTGGGGGGCAGTTGATGCTCTTGGGGGGCAGTTGATGCACTTGGGGGCAGTTATGGGGCTCTTGGGGGGCAGTTGATGCTCTTGGGGGGCAGTTGATGCACGTGGGGGGCAGTTATGGGGCTCTTGGGGGGCAGTTGATGCTCTTGGGGGGCAGTTGATGCACGTGGGGGGCAGTTATGGGGCTCTTGGGGGGCAGTTGATGCTCTTGGGGGGCAGTTGATGCACGTGGGGGGCAGTTATGGGGCTCTTGGGGGGCAGTTGATGCTCTTGGGGGGCAGTTGATGCACTTGGGGGGCAGTTATGGGGCTCTTGGGGGGCAGTTGATGCACTTGGGGGGCAGTTATGGGGCTCTTGGGGGGCAGTTATGGGGCTCTTGGGGGCAGTTGATGCACGTGGGGGGCAGTTGATGCACGTGGGGGGCAGTTATGGGGCTCTTGGGGGGCAGTTGATGCACTTGGGGGGCAGTTATGGGGCTCTTGGGGGGCAGTTATGGGGCGCTTGGGGCTGTTGATGCACGTGGGGGCAGTTATGGGGCTCTTGGGGGGCAGTTGATGCTCTTGGGGGGCAGTTGATGCACTTGGGGGTGGGGGGGGACTTGCCCCCCCATCTGCCCCACACGAGACCCCCTAATTACCCCTTAATTGCCCCCTAATTATTCCCTAATTACCCCATACCCACCCCACACTACCCCTTGTGCCCCCCTCAACTGCCCCAAATGAGGTGTCCCCCCCTTAATTACCCCCTAATTACCCCGCTGTCTTAATTACCCCCCTAATTAACCCCCTAATTACCCCCAGGATGCTAAACGAGACGAGCTGGTTCGCAAAGCCTACAAGCACCTTGCAGCCCTGCACGAGGTAAGGGGGGGGGGTGGCAATTAGGGGGTTAATTAGGGGCCTGGGGGGGTAATTAAGGGGGTGAAAATTGGAGGGGGGGTCGCTGACACCCCCTAATTATTGCCCCACCCCTTAATTAATTAAACCCCCCCTTAGAATTGCGCTCAATTAATCCAAACGATCGAGGACACTGGGACCATCCAGAGGGAGATCCGGGACCTGGAGGAGCAGGTTGGGGGGGTAATTAAGTGAGGAGGGGGGTAATTAAATGGGGAGGGGGGTAATTAAATGGGGAGGGGGGTAATTAAATGAGGAGGGAGGTAGTTAAATGAGGAGGGGGGTAATTAAATGAGAAGGGGGTAATAAAATGGGGGTGATTAAATGAGGGGTTAATTACATGAGGGGGCAATAAAATGGGAAGGGGCAATAAAATGGGGGTAATTAAATGGGAGGGGCAATTAAATGGTGGTAATTAAATGGGAGGAGTCAAAATGGGGGTAATTAAATGGGAGGGGCAATTGAATGGTGGTAATTAAATGGGAGGGGCAATAAAATGGGGGTAATTAAATGGGAGGGGCAATAACATGGGTTAATAAAGTGGGAGGGGGCAATTAAAAGGGGGTAATTAAATGGAGGGGCAATAAAATGGGGGTAATTAAATGGGAGGGGGCAATAAAATGGGGTAATAAAGTGGGGGGGCAGTAAAATGGGTTAATAAAGTGGAAGGGGCAATAAATGGGGGTAATTAAATGGGAGGGGCAATAAAATGGGTTAATCAAGTGGGGGGGGCAATAAATGGGGGTAATTAAATGGAAGGGGCAATAAAATGGGTTAATAAAGTGGGGGGGCAATTAAATGGGGGTAATTAAATGGGAGGGGTAATTAAATGGGAGGGGCAATAACATGGGGTAATTAAATGGGAGGGGGCAATAAAATGGGTTAATAATTGGGAGGGGGCAATTAAATGGGGGTAATTAAATGGGAGGGGCAATAAGATGGGGTAATTAAATGGGAGGGGGCAATAAAATGGGTTAATCAAGTGGGAGGGGGCAATAAAATGGGTTAAGAAAAGGGGAGGGGGCAATAAAATGGGTTAATAAAGTGGGAGGGGGCAATTAAATGGGGTAATAAAGTGGGAGGGGGCAATTAAATGGGAGGGGCAATAAAATGGGTTAATAAAGTGGGAGGGGGAAATAAAATGGGTTAATCAAGTGGGAGGGGGCAATTAAATGGGGGTATTAAAGTGGGAGGGGGCAATTAAATGGGGGTAATTAAATGGAAGGGGCAATAAAATGGTTTAATAAAGTGAGAGGGGGCAATAAAATGGGGGTAATAAAGTGGGAGGGGGCAATTAAAAGGGGGTAATTAAATGGGAGGGGGTAATTAAATGGGAGGGGGCAATTAAATGGGAGGGGCAGTAAATGGGGGTAATTAAATGGAAGGGGGCAATAAAATGGGGTAATAAAGTGGGAGGGGGCAATTAAATGGGGGCAATAAATGGGGGCAATTAAATGGAAGGGGCAATAAAATGGGTTAATAAAGTGGGAGGGGCAATTAAATGGGGTAATTAAATGGGAGGGGCAATAAGATGGGGTAATTAAATGGAAGGAGCAATAAAATGGGTTAATAAAGTGGGAGGGGGCAATTAAATGGGGTAATTAAATGGGAGGGGCAATAAATTGGGGGTAATTAAATGGGAGGGGGTAATTAAATGGGAGGGGGCAATAAATTGGGAGGTAATAAAATGGGAGGGGGCAATAAATTGGGGGGTAATAGAATAGGGGGGCAAGAAAGCAGGGGGGGCAATAAAATGGGGCAATTGGGGGGCAATAAAACGGGAGGGGGGGCAAATTTGCCCCATTTACCCCCCCCAAACTCTGCCCCCCAACTTTTTACCCCCATTTACCCCCCAAACTCTCTGCCCCCCAACTTTTTACCCCCCTGCCCCCCCTTTTTTTTGCCCCCCCCCCCCCCCCCAAAGATCGAAGTGGAGACGAGCTCGAAGCCTCCGGCTACCCTCGATCGAATCCTCAGCGACTGCCGCGCCCTCCGCGAGGAAAACTCCCTGCTGGCCTCTCGCCTCCGCCCTTCCTGACCCCCCAAAAATCAAAAAAACCCTGGGGGGGGGTCCCCAAAATTTACCCCCGCCCCCAAAATTTGGGGGGGGGGGTGCACCCCAAACCCCTTTGATTTAATCAAACTCCCATAAATCTCAGTCAGTGATTGATTCGTGTGATTTTTAAAGGGGGGGGGCACTTTTGGGGTCCCCCCTTTCATTTTAAGGACCCCCCCTCAACTTTTGGGGACCCCCCTCTTATTTTGGGGACCCCCCCCTGAAGATTTAACCCCGTTTTGGAGGGGTTTGAGGGTTTGATTTTAATTGGGGGGGGGCAGAAAGCGCTTGAGGTCGCAGTCCCTGCGGAGGGAAACACAGAGGTGGGTTTGGGGGTGATTTAAGGGGGTTTTTGGGGTGATTTTAAGGGTTTTGGGGTGCTTTAGGGTTTTTTTTTCGATTTTTGGGGTGCGGGGGGGTTACCTGGGGTAGCGTTGAGCTTGTTTGCGTCGGAATTCGGCTTCGTCCACGGTCCAGACGGCGCCGCCGACGTTTTCCACCCGCACGAAGCATTTGTGGAGGCTCAGGTTGTGGCGAACGGCGTTCTAGGACCCCGAAAAAAAGGGGGGGAACCCCAAAAATTGAGAAAGGCACCTCAAAAAATGAGAAAGGGACCGAAAAATTGAGGGGAGGACCCCAAAATTGAGGAGGGGGGCTCAAAAATTGAGAGAGGGCAGCTCAAAATGGAGGGTGGGCGCCTCAAAATGGAGGGTTGGAACCCTGAAATTGAGGGGGGAGCCCCAAAAATTGAGGGGGAACCCCCAAGAATTGAGGGGGGAACCCCAAGAATTGAGGGGGGGAACCCCAAAAATTGAGAAAGGCACCAAAAAATTGAGGGGAGGACCTCAGAATTGAGGAGGAGGGCTCAAAAATTGAGAGAGGGCAGCTCAAAATGGAGGGTGGGTGCCTCAAAATGGAGGGTTGGAACCCTTAAATTGAGGGGGGAGCCCCAAAAATTGAGGAGGGGCACCCCAAAAATTGAGAAAGGCATCAAAAAATTGAGGGGAGGACCCCAAAATTGAGGAGGGGGGCTCAAAAATTGAGAGAGGGGCCCCAAAATGGAAGGTGGGTGCCTCAAAATGGAGGATTAGAACCCTGAAATTGAGGGGGGAACCCCAAGAATTGAGGGGGAACCCCCAAGAATTGAGGGGGGACACCCCAAACATTGAGAAAGGCACCGAAAAATTGAGGGGAGGACCCCAAAATTGAGGAGGGGGGCTTAAAAATTGAGAGAGGGGCCCCAAAATGGAGGTTGGGTGCCTTAAAATGGAGGCAGGTACCCAAAATGGAGGGTGGGAACCCCCAAAAATTGAGGCGGAACCCCCAAGAATTGAGGGGGGAACCCCAAGAATTGAGGGGGGACACCCCAAAAATTGAGAGGGGGTTGGATTTTGGGGCTCAATAGTTGTTTTTTGGGGCCCAGGGGATGGATTTTGGAGCGCAGGGGTGGATTTTGGGGCACAGTAATTGGCTTTTGGGGTCCAGGGGATGGATATTTGGGGCTCAATAGTTGGATTTTGAGGTTCGAGGGTTGAATTTTGGGGCTCAATAGTTGGATTTTGGGGTCCAGGAGTTGGATTTCAGCCTCCAGGGGTTGGATTTTGGGGCTCAGGGTGTGGATTTTGGGGCTCAATAGTTGGTTTTGGGCTTCAGGGAGTGGATTTTGCGGCTCGATATTTGGTTTTTTAGGGCTTAATATTTGATTTTGGGGTCCAGGGGTTGGATTTTGGAGTCCAGGGGTGGATTTTGGGATCCAGGTGTTGCATTTTGGGGTTCAGGGGTGGATTTTGAGGCAAAATAGTTGGATTTTGGGGTCCAGGGGTTGGATTTTTGGATCCAGGGGGCAAATTTTGGGGCTCAATAGTTGTTTTTTGGGGTTCAGGGAGTGGATTTTGGGGCTCGGGGGGTGGATTTTGGGGCTCAATATTTGGTTTTTAGGGCTCAATAGTTGAATTTTGGGGTCCAGGAGTTGAATTTTGGACTTCAGGGATTGATATTGGGGCTCTATAGTTGGATTTGGGGGCTCAATAGTTGGATTTTGGGGTTCAGGGAGTGGATTTTGGGGTCCAGGAGTTGGATTTTGGACTTCAGGGATTGATATTGGGGCTCTATAGTTGGATTTGGGGGCTCAATAGTTGGATTTTGGAGCCCAGGGGTTGGATTTTGGGGTTCGAGGGTTGGATTTCGGGGTCCAGGGGTTGATTTTTGGGGCTCAATATTTGATTTTGGGGGCTCAATAGTTGGTTTTGGGGTTCTGGGAGCAGATTTTGGGGTTCGGGGGTTGGATTTTGGGGCAAAATAGTTGGATTTTGGGGTCCAGGGGTTGGATTTTCAGATCCAGGGGGCAAATTTTGGGGCTCAGTAGTTGTTTTTTGGGGCTCAATAGTTGGATTTGGGGTTCAGGGAGTGGATTTTGGGGTTCAGGGGGTGGATTTTGGGGTCCAGGAGTTGGATTTTGGACTTTAGGGATTGATTTGGGGGCTCAATAGTTGGATTTTGGGGCTCTATAGTTGGATTTTGGAGCCCAGGGGTTGGATTTTAGGGTTCAAGGGTCGGATTTCGGGGTCCAGGGGTTGATTTTTGGGGCTCAATATTTGATTTTGGGGGCTCAATAGTTGGTTTTGGGGTTCCAGGAGTGGATTTGGGGGTTCGGGGGGTTGATTTTGGGGCAAAATAGTTGGGTTTTGAGGTCCAGAGGTTGGATTTTGGAGCCCAATAGTTGGATTTTGGGGTTCAGGGGTTGGATTTTGGGGTTCGGGGGTTTGGATTTTGGGGTTCGGGGGGGTCCCCACCTTCCAGGTCGCCGTGTTGTGTCGGAAGAAGCCGAAGGAGCGGCTGAACCAGTGGTAGATCTCGGCCAGGGTTCGCTGGCGCTGGGGGGCGGCCAGGATCGCCTGGGGGGGGCAAATTAATTAGTATTAATTAATATTTCTTAATATTTATCAATATTTCTTAATTTTCTTAATATTTATTTCCATTTATTTCCATTTATTTCTATTTATTTCTATTTTGGGGGGGGGTGGGGGGGGTATTTAAGGGGTGTTAGGGACCTGGGGGGGGTCCAAAATTTAGGGGGGGGGCAATTTGGGTGGGGAGGGGGGCAGATTTGGGGGTCTAGGGGGTTTTTGGGGGGGGTTGGAGACATGGGGGGGTCCAAAATTAGGGGGGGGCAATTTTGGGGGTCTAGGGGGTATTTAGGGGGGGTTGGGGGGTCCAAAATTTATGGGGGGGGCAGTTTTGGGGGGCTGGGGGGTATTTTGGGGGGGTTGGAGACATGGGGGGGTCCAAAATTGAGGGGGGGGGCAATTTTGGGGGGCTGGGAGGGCAGATTTGGGGGTCTAGGGGGTATTTTGAGGGGGGGGAGACATGGGAGGGGGTCCAAAATTGAGGGGGGGCAATTTTGGGGGGCTGGGGGGCAGATTGGGGGTCTAGGGGGCAGTTAGGGGGGGTTGGAGACATGGAGGGGGTCCAAACTTGAGGGGGGGGCAGTTTTGGGGGTCTAGGGGGTATTTAGGGGGGGTTGGGGGGTCCAAAATTTGGGGGGGGCAGTTTTGGGGGGCTGGGGGGTATTTTGGGGGGGTGGGAGACATGGGGGGGTCCAAAATTTAGGGGGGGGGCAATTTGGGGGGGGAAGGGGGCAGATTTGGGGGGTCTAGGGGGTATTTAGGGGGGGTTGGAGACATGTGGGGGCATCTAAAATTTATGGGGGGGGCAATTTTGGGGGTCTAGGGGGTATTTAGGGGGGGTTGGGGGTTGAAAATTTATGGGGGGGGCAATTTTGGGGATCTAGGGGGTATTTAGGGGCGGTTGGGGGGTCCAAAATTTATGGGGGGGGCAATTTTGGGGGTCTAGAGGGTATTTAGGGGGGGTTGGGGGGCCCAAAATTTATGGGGGGGGCAATTTTGGGGGTCTAGGGGGTATTTAGGGGGGGTTGGGGGGCCCAAAATTTATTGGGGGGGGGGGTCTTGGGGATTTAAGTGGGGGGGCTAAGTGGATCAAAGCAGCTTGAAGCCTATGGGGGGGGGAGGATTTTGGGGGGGCCCTAAGGGATGGGGGGGGGGGTCATGGGGTGGGGGGGGGGGGTTGGAGTGCTGGGGGGTTTGGGGGTGCTGGGGGGGGTTAATTTTTTTGGGGGGGCTCACCCATCGAATGAGAGTGGCGTAAGTGTAGGGGGGGCGCGCGGTGCTGAGTCGGTAATATTCCAATTCTTGGGGGGGGGGGCAAAAAAAAAAGTGAGAGGGGGTCCCCCCCAAAAATTTTAGGGACCCCCCCCCCCCAAAATCGTGGGGCTCACCTGGACAGAGCCCCCCCTCTTCCCAAGGGGGGGGCGCGTGGCTCCAAAGTGGGGGGGGCCCCGCTTGGCCCTGGGGGGGGGGGCGGGGCACAAAAAAGGGGTGGGGAGGGGGGTCCCAGTCCCCCCAAACCCTCATTTTTGGGGTCCCCCCCTGGATTTGGGGTCCCAATCCCCCCTTTATGGGTTCTAACCCCCCCTTTTTGAACCCCTCTCCCTACTTTTGGGGTCCCAACCCCCCCCTTTTTGGGGTCCCCCGTTTTTTTGGGGTCCCAATACCCCCCTTTTTGGGGTCCCCCCCCTTTTTTTGGGGTCCCCAACCCCCCTTTTTGGGGTCTAACCCCCTCCTTTTTAACCCCATCTCCCCACTTTTGGGGTCCCCAACCCCCCTTTCTGGGGTCCCCCCCTTTTTTGGGGTTTAACCCCCCCTTTTTGACCTCCCTCCCTACTTTTAAGGTCCCAACCCCCCCCTTTTTGGGGTCCCCCCCTTTTTTGGGGTCTCAACCCCCCCCTTTTTGGGGTCTAACCCCCCCCTTTTTGACCCCCCCTCCCCATTTTTGGGGTCCACCCCCCTTTTTTAGGGTCCCAACCCCCCTTTTTGGGGTCCCAGCCCCCCCAAACCCCCCTTTTTGGGGTCTAACCCCCCCTTTTTGACCCCCCCTCCCCACTTTTGGGGTCCCACCCCTCCATATTTTCGGGGTGCCCCCCCTTACCGGTGGGGGGGGGCCCCTCCTGAGCAGCTGAGCCTGGAGCACCCCAAGATAGCGCCGCTCCCGAGCCAACTTTGGGGGGGGGGGGGCACAGATTTTTGGGGGGATCACAGGTTTTTTTGGGGTTCACATCATTTTGGGGGGTCCGGGGGGGGTATTTGGGGGGAGGACCCTCGATTTTGGGGGTGGGGGGGCTCGATTTTGGGGTGTCGTGTCTTTTAGGGGGGGCCGTGGGGGGGTATTTTGGGGGGGACCCTCGATTTTGGGGGTGGGGGGGCTCGATTTCGGGGTGTCAAATCTTTTCGGGGGGCCCTGGGGGGGTATTTTGGGGGGGACCCTCGATTTTGGGGGTGGGGGGGCTCGATTTTGGGGTGTCAAATCTTTTCGGGGGGCCCTGGGGGGGTATTTTGGGGGGGACCCTCGATTTTGGGGGTGGGGGGTGTCGATTTTGGGGTGTCAAATCTTTTCGGGGGGCCCTGGGGGGGTTATTTTAGGGTGGGGGGTCTCGATTTTGGGGTGTCAAATCTTTTTGGGGGGCCCCTGGGGGGTATTTTAGGGGGGGGGGCTCGATTTTGGGGTGTCGAATCTTTTAGGGGGAGCCCTGGGGGGGTATTTTGGGGGGGACCCTCGATTTTGGGGGTGGGGGGTGTCGATTTTGGGGTGTCAAATCTTTTAGGGGGGGCCCTGGGGGGGTGTTTTAGGGGGGGGGGGCTCGATTTTGGGGGTGTCAAATCTTTTCGGGGGGCTCTGGGGGGTTATTTTAGGGTGGGGGGGCTCGATTTTGGGGGTGTCAAATCTTTGGGGGGGTATTTTGGGGGGGGGAAACCTCGATTTTGGGGTGGGTCGATTTTGGGGGTGTCAAATCTTTTCGGGGGGCCCCTTGGGGGGGGTGTATTGAGGGGGGGGCTCGATTTTGGGGGTGAGGGGGTCGATTTTGGGGGTTCAAATCTTTTTTGGGGGGGTTATTTTTGAAGGGAGGGCTCATTTTTGGGGGGGGGGGGGCACAAGTTTAGGGGTCCCCTAGGGGGTTATTTTGAGGGGGGGGGTCGGTTTTGGGGTGTCAAATCTTTTCGGGGGGCCCCTGGGGGGGGGTATTTTTTTGGGGGGGGGTGTAATTTTTTGGGGGACCCCCCCACCTGCTGCTCCAGCTCCTGGATCCTTTCCAGCTGCCGCAGACACTGAGCGACGCCCCCCCCCAGGTCCGGGGGGGGCGGGGGGCGATCCGGGGGGGGGGGGCGGCGGAGCCTGAAGTGGGGGGGGGGGCACCCCAAAAAAACCAGTGCCTCCCAGTTCATCCCAGTGCCTCCCAGTCCCTCCCAGTGATTCCCAGTCCATCCCAGTGCTCCCAGTGCCCCCCCTTTTCCCATCCCAGTGCCCCCCAGTGAGCTCCCAGTGATTCCCAGTCCATCCCAGTGCCCCCCTAGTCCCACCCTGATGCCTCCCAGTGCTCCCAGTGCCCCCCCTCTTCCCATCCCAGTGCCTCCCAATGAGCTCCCAGTGCTCCCAGTCCCATCCTGGTGCCTCCCAGTGACCCCCTATTCCCATCCCCCTCCCTCCCAGTGAGCTCCCAGTTCCCCCCGACTCTCTCCCAATGAGCTCCCAGTGCTCCCAGTGCCTCCCAGTCCCTCCCAGTGACCTCCCAGTGCTCCCGGTGACCCCCTATTCCCATCCCGCTCCCTCCCAGTGACCTCCCAGTGCTCCCGGTGACCCCCTATTCCCATCCCGCTCCCTCCCAGTGAGCTCCCAGTGCCCCCCAGTGCCTCCCAGTCCCATCCCGCTCCCTCCCAGTGAGCTCCCAGTGCTCCCAGTAACCCCCTATTCCCATCCTGCTCCCTCCCAGTGAGCTCCCAGTGTCCCCCCAGTCCCATCCTGTTGCCTCCCAGTGCCTCCCAGTGACCTCCCAGTTCCCCCCGACTCTCTCCCAGTGAGCTCCCAGTGCTCCCAGTGCCTCCCAGTGCTCCCAGTGACCCCCTATTCCCATCCCCCTCCCTCCCAGTGAGCTCCCAGTGCCCCCCAGTCCCTCCCAGTCCCATCCCGCTCCCTCCCAATGAGCTCCCAGTGCTCCCAGTCCCATCCTGGTGCCTCCCAGTGACCCCCTATTCCCATCCCGCTCCCTCCCAGTGAGCTCCCAGTGCCTCCCAGTCCCTCCCAGTGACCTCCCAGTTGCCCCCCACTCTCTCCCAATGAGCTCCCAGTGCTCCCAGTCCCATCCTGGTGCCTCCCAGTGACCCCCTATTCCCATCCCGCTCCCTCCCAGTGCCCCCCAGTCCCTCCCAATGAGCTCCCAGTGCTCCCAGTCCCATCCTGGTGCCTCCCGGTGACCTCCCAGTCCCTCCCAGTTAGCTCCCAGTGCTCCCAGTGCCGCCCTGGAGCCTCCCAGTTGCCCCGTCTCACTGGTCGCGGGTCCCCGCCATGGCTCTGGGCGCCACTGGGGCGTCTCCGCTCCCCCTTTTATAGACGGGAAACCACAGGGCGGGGGTGGGGGGCCCCCCCAGATCCTAAAGGGCACCCGAAAACACCCAAAACCACCCAAAATCACCCAAAACCAAGGGAAAAAGCACAAAAAAATTGATCCAAAATGGTTGGGGGAGAAGGGAACCCCCAAAAAGTTGGGAATCGACACCCTGAAATGCAGGAAAATGACTCAAAATGAGGAGAAATGGCCCCAAAATGAGGAGAAATGACCCAAAATGAGGAGAGAAACGACCCAAAATGAGGAGAAACGACCCGAAATGAGGAGAAATTACCCGAAATGAGGAGAAACGACCCAAAATGAGGAGAAATTACCCAAAATGAGAAGAAACGGCCACAAAATGAGGAGAAACGACCCAAAATTAGGAGAAATGACCCAAAATGAGGAGAAATGGCCCCGAAATGAAGAGAAATGACCCAAAATGAGGAGAAACAGCTCAAAATGAGGCAGAAAATGAAGAGAAATGGCCTAAAATGAAGAGAAATGCCCCAAAATGAGGAGAAAATACCCAAAATGAGGAGAAATGACCCAAAATGAGGAGAAACGGCTCAAAATGAGGCAGAAAATGAAGAGAAATGGACTAAAATGAAGAGAAATGCCCCAAAATGAGGAGAAACAACCCCAAAATAAGGAGAAACGGCTCAAAATGAGGCAGAAAATGCGAAAATGAAGAGAAACGGCCCTAAAACGAGGAGAAATGCCCCAAAATGAGGAGAAATCCCCTCAAAATGAGGAGAAATCCCCTCAAAATGAGGCAGAAAATGCGAAAATGAAGAGAAACGGCCTAAAATGAAGAGAAACAGCCCCAAAATTAGGAGAAATGTCCCCAAAATGAGGAGAAATCCCCTCAAAATGAGGCAGAAAATGTGAAAATGAAGAGAAATGTCCTAAAATGAAGAGAAACAGCTCCAAAATGAGGAGAAATGCCCCAAAATGAGGAGAAATGGCTCAAAATGGGGATAAACAGCTCAAAATGAGGAGAAATGACCCCCAAATGAGTTGAAATGCCCCTAAATAAGGCAGAAAATTTCAAAATGAAGAGAAACGACCCCAAAAATGTCGGGAATTGACACCCCCAAACCACAGTGAAATGCCCCAAAACCGCTGGGAAAAGGCACCTTAAAGGGACACCCAAAACTGAGGGGAAATGCCCCAAAATGGTGAGGCGGAAACAGCCCAAACCGGTCGTAGAAACACGGAAAAAAATGAGGAGAAATGCCCTAAAATGGCGAAAACGGCTCCAACTCCCCCCTCGGAGCCGCCCCGAAAGGAGGAGAAACGCCCCAAAATGGCGGAGAAGCAGCTGAAAATGGCGGGAAAGGGACCCCCCAAATGAGGGGGAAATGACCCAAAACGGAGAGGCGGAAACAGCCGGAAAGCGCGGAGAAAAAGGCACCGAAAATGAGGGGAAACGGCTCAAAATCACCCGGTGGGAAAATCGTGAAGTGAGGGGGGAAAAAATTGCGTAGAAAGATGAGGCAGAAATGCACCAAAATGAAGAGAAATGGCTCAAAATGAGGAGAAACAGCCCAAAATAAGGAGAAACGACCCAAAATGAGGAGAAACGACACAAAAAATGGCCCAAAATTAAGAGAAATGGCCCAAAATTAAGAGAAATGGCCCCAAAAAAATGCGGAGAAATGAGGAGAAATGCCACAAAATGAGGTAGGAAGCCCTGAAAATGAGGACAAACCCCCCCTGAAATGAAGAGAAATGGCTCAAAACAAAGAGAAAGGCCACAAAAAAATGAGGAGAAATGAGGAAAAAGGCCTGAAAATGAGGAGAAAAAGCCTCAAAATGAGGAAAAAAGCACCAAAATGAGGAGAAATGCCCCCAAAATGAGGAGAAATGCACCCAAAATGAGGAGAAACAGCCCCAAATGAGGAGAAACGGCCCAAAATGAGGAGAAATGGCCCAAAATGAGGTAGAAAACCCCTTATATGAGGTAGAAAACCTCCAAAATCAGGAGAAATGCCGCAAAATGAGGTAGAAAGCCCTGAAAATGAGGACGAAACCCCCCTGAAATGAAGAGAAATGGCTCAAAACAAAGAAAAAGGCCACAAAAAATAAGGAGAAATGGCCCCAAAATGAGGAAAAAGGCTTCAAAATGAGGAAAAAAGCACCAAAATGAGGAAAAAAAAGCACCGAAATGAGGAGAAATGCCCCCAAAATGAAGAGAAGTAGCTCAAAATGAGGAGAAACAGCCCAAAATGAGGAGAAACGACCCAAAATGAGGTAGAAAACCCCTTATATGAGGTAGAAAACCTCCGAAATCAGGAGAAATGCCACAAAATGAGGTAGAAAGACCTGAAAATGAGGACGAAACCCCCCAAAATGAAGAGAAATGGCTCAAAATGAGGAGAAAGGACACAAAAAAAATGAGGAGAAATGGCCCAAAATGAGGAAAAAGGCTTCAAAATGAGGAAAAAAGCACCAAAATGATGAAAAAAGCACTGAAATGAGGAGAAATGCCCCCAAAATGAGGAGAAATGCCCCCAAAATGAAGAGAAGTGGCTCAATATGAGGAGAAACAGCCCCAAATGAGGAGAAACGACCCAAAATGAGGTAGAAAACCCCTTATATGAGGTAGAAAACCTCCGAAATCAGGAGAAATGCCGCAAAATGAGGTAGAAAGCCCTGAAAATGAGGACGAAACCCCCCAAAATGAAGAGAAATGGCTCAAAATGAGGAGAAAGGCCACAAAAAAAATGAGGAGAAATGGCCCAAAATGAGGAAAAAGGCCTCAAAATGAGGAAAAAAGCATCAAAATGAGGAGAAATGGCCCAAAATGAGGAAAAAGGCTTCAAAATGAGGAAAAAAGCATCAAAATGAGGAGAAATGCCCCCAAAATGAGGAGAAATGCCCCCAAAATGAAGAGAAGTGGCTCAAAATGAGGAGAAATGGCACAAAATGAGGTAGAAAACCTCCAAAATGAGGCAGAAACCCCTAAAAATGAGGAGAAGGGACTCAAAATAAGGAGAAAGGACTCAAAATGAAGAGAAATGGCTGAAAATGAGGAGAAACAGCTCAAAAATTAAGTAGAAAATCCTCCATGAGACAGGAACAGCCCAAAACGAAGAGAATTTACTCCAAATGAGGAGAAACAGCCCGAAACGAGGTCGAAAAATCTTCAAAATGAGGCAGAAAAGCTTCAAACTGAAGAGAAATGCCTGAAAATGAGGTAGAAAACCTCCAAAATGAGGAGAAACGGCCCAAAATGAGGAAAATTGGCTCAAAATGAGGAGAATTGGCTCAAAATGAGGAGAAACGACCCAAAACGGGATCAAAAACCCTCCAAAAAGAGGAGAAATGCCCCCAAAATGAAGAAAAACGGCTCGAAACGAGGAGAAACGACCCAAAATGAGGAGAAACCCCCCAAAATGAGGCAAAACCCCCCAAAATGAGGAGAAACTTCTGCCCCCCCAGCCCCCTCCTCATTTTTTTATGTTTTTTGACAGTCTCCGCCTCCAAATTCACCCGGTTTCACCCCAAACCCGTCCCCCCCCCCTAGTTTTGAGGGTTTTTTCCCCCTTTCTGGGTTTTTCCCGGCTCCGAGAGGTTTGAAACTCGAAGGCAGGAAATGGGGGGGGGGGGTTTAAAAATCTCACCCCCACCCTCCCCCCAAAAAAAAAATCCCCCTCCTCAAAATCCCCCAAATCCTCATAATTCAACCCAAAAAACAGGCCTCCCCCCCTTGTTTCGGGGTGACCCCCCCCCGGGACCCCAATTACCCCCTCAGGGACCCCAGTTCCCCCCCCGGGGACCCCAATTGCCCCCCCGAGGACACCAATTACCCCCCCAGGACCCCAATTCCCCCCTCAGGGACCCCAATTGCCCCCCCGAGGACCCCAATTAGCCCCCCAGGGACCCCAATACTCCCCCAGGGACCCCAATTACCCCCCCGGGGACCCAAATTACCCCCTCAGGACCCCAATTCCCCCCTCAGGGACCCCAATTACCCCTCCAGGGACCCCAATTAGCCCCCCAGGGACCCCAATTACCCCCCGAGGACCCCAATTACCCCAGAGACCCCACAGAGACCCCAATTACCCCCCCGAGGACCCCAATTGCCCCCTCAGGGAACCCAATTGCCCCCTCAGGACCTCAATTACCCCCACAAGGACCCCAATTACCCCAGAGCCCCCCCCCAGGGACCCCAATTACCCCCCCGAGGACCTCAATTACCCCCCCGGGGACCCCAATTGCCCCCCCGGGGACCTCAATTACCCCTCCGGACCCCAATTACCCCCCCGGGGAACCCAATTGCCCCCCCGGGGACCCCAATTACCCCCCCAGGGACCCCAAATACCCCCTTATTGTCCCCAAATACCCCCCCTCAATGTCCCCAACCCCTCCCCTCCCTGTCCCCCCCCCCCTTCCCTGACCCCCCCCTCCCCTGCTCTGGCTGCATCGGAGCATCCGGATAATCCCAAATCCAACAGCTGGAAGGGGGGGATTAACCCCCCCCCCAAACCTCCCCCCCCCCCCCAAATCCCAAATCCTCCCCCCCCCCTTTATTTATTTTGGGGGGGGGCTCAGCCCCACATCTGGACCCATAGGAGATAAAGGGGGGGGGCACCTCTAATCCCCCCCCAACCCCCCCACTATGTAATTAACACCGCGTTTTAATTGAGGGGGGGGATAAAAGAGGGGGGGGCTCCACCCCCTGCCCCCCCACCCCCCTAAAATCCCGCCCCCCCCATCCATAAGGAAAGAAGGAGAATCCCAAGGGATCCGGACGCAGGGATGGAGGGAGCCGGGGGCAGGTGAGAGAAATGGGGGGGCTGGACCCATAAGTGACCCCCCCTCTGCCCCATAAGTGACCCCCCTGACCCATAGAGACCCCCCTGACCTATAGGGACCCCCCCGACCCATAGAGACCCCCCTTGACCCCATAGAAACCCCCATAACCCATAGAAACCCCCCCATACCCCATAGGGACCCCCCAGCCCCATAGAGAAATGGGGGGCTGGACCCATAAGTGACCCCCCCCTCTGCCCCATAAGTGACCCCCCTGACCCATAGAGACCCCCCTGACCTATAGGGACCCCCCCCGACCCAGAGAGACCCCCCCTGACCCATAGAGAAATGGGGGGCTGGACCCATAAGTGACCCCCCCTGACCCATAGAGACCCCCCCTGACCTATAGGGACCCCCCTATGGCCTATAGGGACCCCCCCGACCCATAGAGACCCCCCCTTGACCCCATAGAAACCCCCATAACCCATAGAAACCCCCCCATACCCCATAGGGACCCCCTGATCCATAGAGAAATGGGGGGCTGGACCCATAAGTGACCCCCCCTCTGCCCCGTAAGTGACCCCCCCGACCCATAGAGACCCCCCTATGACCCATAGAGACCCCCCCTGACCCATAGAGACCCCCCTGACCTATAGGGACCCCTCGTGACCCATAGAGACCCCCCCGACCCATAGAGACCCCCCTATGACCTATAGGGACCCCCCAGCCCCATAGAGAAATGAGGGGCTGGACCCATAAGTGACCCCCCCTCTGCCCCATAAGTGACCCCCCCTGACCCATAGAGACCCCCCTTGACCCCATAGAAACCCCCATAACCCATAGAACACCCCCCATACCCCATAGGGACCCCCCTGACCCATAGGGACCCCCCTATGACCTATAGGGACCCCCCTGACCCATAGAGACCCCCCTATGACCTATAGGGACCCCCCTGACCCATAGAGAAATGGGGGGGCTGGACCCATAAGTGACCCCCCCTGACCCATAGAGACCCCCCCTGACCTATAGGGACCCCCCTATGGCCTATAGGGACCCCCCCGACCCATAGAGACCCCCCCTGACCTATAGGGACCCCTCCTGACCCATAGAGACCCCCCCTGACCCAGAGAGACCCCCCCTATGACCTATAGGGACCCCCCCGACCCATAGAGAAATGGGGGGCTGGACCCATAAGTGACCCCCCCCGCCCCATAAGTGACCCCCCCTGACCCATAGAGACCCCCCCTGACCTATAGGGACCCCCCTGACCCATAGGGACCCCTCCTGACCCATAGGGACCCCTCCTGACCCATAGAGACCCCCCTATGACCCATAGAGACCCCCCTGACCCATAGAGAAATGGGGGGCTGGACCCATAAGTGACCCCCCCGACCCATAGAGACCCCCCTATGACCTATAGGGACCCCCCCAACCATAGAGAAATGGGGGGCTGGACCCATAAGTGACCCCCCTCTGCCCCATAAGTGACCCCCCCTGGACCCCATAGAAACCCCCCCTGACCCATAGAGACCCCCCTATGACCTATAGGCACCCCCCTGACCCATAGAGACCCCCACTATGATCTATAGGGACCCCCCTGACCCATAGAGACCCCCCCTGACCCATAGAGACTCCCCCCCGATCCATAGGGACCCCCCTGACCCATAGAGACCCCCCTATGACCTATAGGCACCCCACTGACCCATAGAGACCCCCACTATGATCCATAGGGACCCCCCTGACCCATAGAGACCCACCTCAGCCCCTTATAGATCCACCAAACCCCACCTAGAACCCCACAGGGACCCACCAAACCCCATAGAGACCCACCAGACCCCATAGAGACCCACTGGAACCCCACGTAGATCCACTAAACCCCATAGAGACACACCAGAACCCCACCTAGACCCACCAGAACCCCTTGTAGATCCACCAAACCCCACAAAGACCCACCAGAACCCCACCTAGACCCACCAGAACCCCTTGTAGATCCACCAAACCCCACAAAGACCCACCAGGACCCCACCTAGACCCACCAGAACCCCTTGTAGATCCACCAAACCCCACCTAGACCCACCAGGACCCCCCGCAGACCCCCTGATGTCCTCCCCCCGCAGCCCCCCGCGTCTCCTGGTGGCCTTGGCCTTGCTGTGGACCTCGGCCCGGCCCGCCCCGTCCCCCACCCAGCCCCACGCCATCCGCCTGGAAGGAGACCTGACCCTGGGTGGCCTCTTCCCCGTCCACGCCCGAGGCCCCGCCGGGGTCCCCTGCGGCCCCGTCAAGAAGGAGAAGGGGATCCACCGCTTGGAGGCCATGCTCTACGCCCTCGACCGGGTCAACGGGGACCCCAAGGTCCTCCCCAACTTGACCTTGGGCGCTCGGATCTTGGACACGTGCTCCAGGGACACCTACGCCCTGGAACAGGCCCTCAGCTTCGTGAGGAGCCTCCTGCCCCCCGAGGGAGGAGAAGGCTCGTGCGCCGACGGCAGCGCCCCCCGGAGACCCCCCCCCGAGCGCCTGGTGGGCGTCATCGGCGCCTCGGCCAGCTCCGTCTCCATCATGGTGGCCAACGTGCTCCGCCTCTTCGCCGTGAGTCGGGGTCGGGGGTTCCTCGAGGGCTTCGTCTCCCTCAAGGTCTTGAATTGCCTCAAGAGCTCGAATAGCCGCGAGTTTTTGATGTTCCTCAAGATCTTGATGTTCAACTTCTTGATGTTCCTCAAGATCTTGATGTTCCTCAAGCTCTTGATGTTCCTCAAGATCTTGACGTTCAAGATCTTGATGTTCCTCAAGTTCTTGATGTTCAAGTTCTTGATGTTCAAGTTCTTGATGATCAAGTTCTTGAATTTCCTCAAGATCTTGATGTTCCTCAAGCTCTTGATGTTCCTCAAGATCTTGACGTTCAAGATCTTGATGTTCCTCAAGTTCTTGATGTTCCTCAAGTTCTTGATGTTCAAGTTCTTGAATTTCCTCAAGCTCTTGATGTTCCTCAAGTTCTTGATGTTCCTCAAGCCTTTGACCTTCAAGATCTCGATGTTCCTCAAGATCTTGATGTTCAACTTCTTGAATTTCCTCAAGATCTTGATGTTCCTCAAGCTCTTTATGTTCAAGTTCTTGATGTTCCTCAAGTTCTTCATGTTCCTCAAGGCCTTGATATTCATGACGCTCTTGATGTTCCTCAAGATCTTGATGTTCAACTTCTGGATGTTCCTCAAGATCTTGAATTTCCTCAAGTCCTTGACGTTCCTCAAGATCTCGATGTCCAAATCCTTGAATTTCCTCAAGTTCTTGATGTTCCTCAAGATCTTGATGTCCAAATTCTTGAATTTCTTGATGTTCCTCAAGATCTTGATGCCCAAATTCTTGAATTTCCTCAAGTTCTTGACGTTCCTCAAGATCTTGATGTGGAAATTCTTGAATTTCTTGACGTTCCTCAAGATCTTGATGTCCAAATCCTTGAATTTCCTCAAGTTCTTGACGTTCCTCAAGATCTCGATGAGGAAATTCTTGAGTTTCCTCAAGTTCTTGATGTTCCTCAAGATCTTGATGTCCAAATCCTTGAATTTCCTCAAGTTCTTGATGTTCCTCAAGATCTTGATGAGGAAATTCTTGAACTTCTTGATGTTCCTCAAGATCTTGATGAGGAAATTCTTGAACTTCTTGATGTTCCTCAAGATCTTGATGAGGAAATTCTTGAACTTCTTGATGTTCCTCAAGATCTTGATGAGGAAATTCTTGAACTTCTTGATGTTCCTCAAGATCTTGATGTCCAAATCCTTGAATTTCCTCAAGTTCTTGACATTCCTCAAGATCTTGATGTCCAAATTCTTGAATTTCTTGACGTTCCTCAAGATCTTGATGTCCAAATTCTTGAATTTCCTCACGTCCTTGACATTCCTCAAGATCTTGATGCCCAAATCCTTGAATTTCCTCAAGTTCTTGACGTTCCTCAAGATCTTGATGAGGAAATTCTTGAACTTCTTGACGTTCCTCAAGATCTTGATGTCCAAATCCTTGAATTTCCTCAAGTTCTTGACGTTCCTCAAGATCTTGATGTCCAAATTCTTGAATTTCTTGACGTTCCTCAAGATCTTGATGTCCAAATTCTTGAATTTCCTCACGTCCTTGACATTCCTCAAGATCTTGATGCCCAAATCCTTGAATTTCCTCAAGTTCTTGACGTTCCTCAAGATCTTGATGAGGAAATTCTTGAACTTCTTGATGTTCCTCAAGATCTTGATGTCCAAATCCTTGAATTTCCTCAAGTTCTTGACGTTCCTCAAGATCTCGATGCCCAAATCCTTGATGTTCCCGGGGTTCCTGCCGTTCCCGAGGCTGACGGTGCCCCCGGTGTCCCCAGATCCCGCAGATCAGCTACGCGTCGACGGCCCCGGAGCTGAGCGACCCCGGGCGCTACGAGTTCTTCTCGCGGGTGGTGCCCCCGGACTCGTACCAGGCCCAGGCCATGGTGGGCGTCGTGCGGGCCCTGGGCTGGAGCTACGTCTCCACCTTGGCCTCCGAGGGCAACTACGGCGAGAGCGGCGTCGAGGCCTTCGTCCAGAGCTCCCGCGAGGCCGGTGCGGGGGGCGCTGGGGGGGCTGGGGGGGACTGGGGGGCACTGGGGGGGACTGGGGGGGACTGGGGGGGACTGGGGGGGCTGGGGGGGACTGGGGGGGACTGGGGGGCACTGGGCTATACTGGGAGGCTAAACTGGGGGGGTGGGACCATTCCTGGTTCCTATTGGCTCCTATTGGTCCCTATTGGCTCCTATTGGCTCCTATTGGCCCCTATTGGCCCCTATTGATCCCTATTGGCTCCTATTGGCTCCTATTGGTCCCTATTGGCTCCTATTGGTCCCTATTGGCTCCTATTGGCTCCTATTGATCCCTATTGGTCCCTATTGGCCCCTATTGGCTCCTATTGGCTCCTATTGGTCCCTATTGGCTCCTATTGATCCCTATTGGCTCCTATTGGCTCCTATTGGCCCCTATTGGCTCCTATTGGTCCCTATTGGCTCCTATTGGTTCCTATTGATCCCTATTGGTCCCTATTGGCTCCTATTGGCTCCTATTGGTCCCTATTGGCTCCTATTGGCTCCTATTGATCCCTATTGGCTCCTATTGGTCCCTATTGGCTCCTATTGGCTCCTATTGATCCCTATTGGCTCCTATTGGTCCCTATTGGCTCCTATTGATCCCTATTGGCCCCTATTGGCTCCTATTGATCCCTATTGGCTCCTATTGATCCCTATTGGTCCCTATTGGTCCCTATTGGCTCCTATTGGCTCCTATTGATCCCTATTGGCTCCTATTGGCTCCTATTGGTTTCTACTGGTCTATACTGGTCTGTACTGGTTTGTACTGGGGCAGGGGGCCTGTGCATCGCCCAGTCCATCAAGATCCCGCGGGAGCCTCGTCCCGGCGAGTTCGCGAAGGTCATCGGGCGCCTGATGGAAACTTCGACGGCTCGCGGCGTCGTTCTCTTCGCTAACGAGGATGACATCCGGTCAGACCAGTATAAACCAGTATAGACCAGTATAGACCAGCCTAGATAAGGCACTGCCCCAGGATCCCCTCCCAGCGCCACCAGCACGGCCCGTGGTGCCTGAACCAGTGGGGCTAGCAGGGTACAAGCTCCCAGTATAGACCAGTAGAGACCAGTATAGACCAGTATAGACCAGTATAGACCAGTATAGACCAGAGAGAGCCAGTAACTCAGTTGCCCCAGTCTTCCCAGTAGCCCCCCAGTCCCTCCCAGTAGCCTCTGCTCCCACACCCCCACCAAGTCCCTCCCAGTATGATCTCCAGTCCCTCCCAGTATGGCCCAGTATGATATCAAATCCTTCCCAGTACGGCCCAGTATGGCCCAGTAAGGCCCCCAGTGCCTCCCAGTATGTCCCAGTATGACCCCCAATCCCTTCCTGCCCCTCCCAGTATGTCCCATTATGTCTCAGTATGGCCCAGTATGATCTCAAATCCCTCCCAGTATGGCCCAGTATGGCCTCCAGTCCCTCCCAGTATGTCCCATTATGATCTCAAATCCCTCCCAGTCCCCCCTAGTCCCTCCCAGCCCCCCCAGTATGGCCCAGTATGATCTCAAATCCCTCCCAGTCCCTCCCAGTCCCCCCAGTATGATCTCAAATCCCCCCCAGTCCCCCCCAGTCCCTCCCAGCCCCCCCAGTATGGCCCAGTATGATCTCAAATCCCTCCCAGCCCCCCCAGTATGATCTCAAATCCCTCCCAGTCCCCCCAGTATGATCTCAAATCCCTCCCAGTCCCTCCCAGTCCCCCCAGTATGATCTCAAATCCCTCCCAGTCCCTCCCAGTCCCCCCAGTATCTCCGGTTCCAGGCGTGTGCTGGAGGCGGCCGCCCTGGCGAACCTCTCGGGGCATTTCTCGTGGGTCGGCTCGGACAGCTGGGGGGCCAAGATGGCGCCGGTGCAGGGGCTGGAGGAGGCGGCGCGAGGGGCCATCACCATCCTGCCCAAGAGGGCCTCGGTCCCCGGTGAGCGCGGCCTCCAGCGGGGCCTGGGGCCTAGAGCGGGGCCTAAGGCCGAGGGTGGGGCCTAGAGTGGGGCCTAGACCCTAGAGTGGGGCCTAGAGTGGGGCCTAGAGTGAGGCCTAGGGCCTAGAGTGGGGCCTAAGGCCTAGAGTGGGGCCTAAGGCCGAGGGTGGGGCCTAGAGTGGGGCCTAGGGCCTAGAGCGGGGCCTAAGGCCTAGGGTGGGGCCTAGAACGAGGCCTAGGGCCTAGAGTGGGGCCTAGTGCCTAGAGTGGGGCCTAGAGTGGGGCTTAGAGTGGGGCCTAGGTCCTAGAGTGGGGCTTAGAGTGGGGCCTAGGTCCTAGAGTGGGGCCAAGAGTGGGGCCTAGGGTGGGGCCTAGGGCGGGGCCTAGGGCCTAAGGAGGGGCCTAGAGTGGGGCCCAGGGCCTGGAGCCTAGGGTGGGGCCTAGAGTGAGGCCTAAGGTGAGGCCTAGGGCCTAGAATGGGGCGTGAGGCCTAGAGTGAGGCCTAGGGCCTAGAGTGGGGCCTAGGATGGGGCCTAGAGCGGGGCCTAGGGCGGGGCCTAGACTGAGGCCTAGAGCCTACGGCCTAAGGAGGGGCCTAGAGTGGGGCCTAGGGCCTGGAGCCTAGGGTGGGGCCTAGAGTGAGGCCTAGGGTGGGGCCTACAGCAGGGCCTGGAGCCTAGGGCCTAGAGTGCAGCCTGGAGCGTAGGGTGAGGCCTAGAGTGCAGCCTAGGGTGAGTCCTAGGGCCTAGAGTGCAGCCTAGGACCTAGAGTGAGGCCTAGAGTGCAGTGTAGGGCCTAGAGTGAGGCCTAGACTGAGGCCTAGAGCCTAGAACAGGGCCTACAGTGGGGCTTAGAGCACAGCCTAAGGCGAGGCCTAGAGCCTGGGGCCTACAGCGGGATCTAGAGTGAAGCCTAGGGCCTAGAGTGCAGCCTGAAGCCTAGGGAGGGGCCTACAGTGAGGCCTAGGGCCTAAGATGGGGCCTAAAGCGAGGCCTAGGGTGTAGAGTGGGGCCTAGAGTTGGGCCTAAGGGCCTAGAGTGTGGCCTGGAGCCTCGGGTGAGGCCTAGAGTGTAGCCTGGAGCCTAGGGTGGGGCCTAGGGTGAGGCCTAGGGCCTAGAGTGTGGCCTAGAGCGCAGCCTAGGGCCTAGCATAAGGCCTAGAGTGAGGCCTAGAGCCTGGCCTGGAGCCTCGGGTGAGGCCTAGGTTGGGGCCTAAGGCCTAGGGTGGGGCCTAGAGTGAGGCCTAGGAGCTAGAATAAGGCCTAAGGTGGGGCCTAAGGAAAGGCCTCAGGCCTAGGGTGGGGCCTAGAGTGAGGCCTCGGAGCTAGAATGAGGCCTAAGGCCTAACTAAGGTGGGGCCTAAGGCAAGGCCTCAGGCCTAGAGCAAGGCCTAGGAGCTAGAGTGAGGCCACAGGCCTGGGGTGGGGCCTAGGGTGTGGCCTCAGGCCTAGGGTGGGGCCTAGAGTGAGGCCTAGGGCCTAGAATGAGGCCTAAGGTGGGGCCTAAGGCAAGGCCTGAGGCCTAGGGTGGGGCCTAGAGTGAGGCCTAGGAGCTAGAGTGAGGCCTAAGGTGGGGCCTAAGGCAAGGCCTCAGGCCTAGAGTGAGGCCTAAGGTGGGGCCTAGGGCCTAGAGTGAGGCCTAGAGTGAGGCCTAGGAGCTAGAGTGAGGCCTAGGAGCTAGAGTGAGGCCTAAGGCCTAAGGTGGGGCCTAAGGCAAGGCCTCAGGCCTAGGGTGGGGCCTAGAGTGAGGCCTAGGAGCTAGAGTGAGGCCTCAGGCCTAGGGTGGGGCCTAGAGCGAGGCCTAAACTGAGGCCTAGATTGAGGGGGTGGGGGAGGTGTCTCTGTGGGGCTGCCCCCCCCCCCACCCCCTGATCTGTGGGGCCGCCCCCCACCCCCCGGGGGGTCTCCAGGCTTCGACGAGTACTTCACGTCGCGCTCCCTGGAGAACAATCGCCGCAACCTCTGGTTCCACGAGTTCTGGGAGGACGATTTCAACTGCCGCCTCCCCCACGGCGCCGCCCCCGGCGACCCCCCCGGCGCCGCCCGCAAG
This sequence comes from Phaenicophaeus curvirostris, assembly GCF_032191515.1. Taxonomy (NCBI): domain Eukaryota; kingdom Metazoa; phylum Chordata; class Aves; order Cuculiformes; family Cuculidae; genus Phaenicophaeus; species Phaenicophaeus curvirostris. Next base: position 177,795 of record NW_027206856.1, read on the forward strand.
TGCACGGGTAACCGACCCCCCCCACCCCAATTTATGGGGGTCCCTGCCCCCTAAGTGTGGGTCCCAGCCCCCCAAGTGCCATCCCTGCCCCCCAAGTATGGGTCAGAGCCCCCCTCCAGCCCTCCTTCATGGCCTCTATCCCCCCCATTGAGCCCCTATAGCCCCCTCTATACCTCGGGGAGCCCCCCTATAGCTCGGGGGGGGTCCCTGCCCCCCAAGTGTGGGTCGCTGACCCCCAGGTGTGGGTCAGGCCGGGAGCGGATCGGGAGGGACTCGCCCTACGAGCAGGAGGGGAAGGTCCAGTTCGTCATCGACGCCGTCCTGGCCATGGCCCACGCGCTCCACAGCCTCCTGGGCGAGAGCTGCCCGGGGGGGGGGCTCTGCCCCGCCATGGACCCCCCCGACGGCCGCCGCCTCCTCCAGCACATCCGCAGGGTCGCCTTCAACGGTACTGGGGGGGACTGGGAGGCACTGGGAGGCACTGGGAGGGGAGGGGAAGGGGCTACGGGGCACTGGGAGGCACTGAGAGGGCACTGGGAGGGACTGGGAGACACTGGGATGGACTGGGAGGTAGTGGGAGGGCACTGGGAGGCACTGGGAGGTGAGGGGAAGGGGCTACGGGGCACTGGGAGACACTGGGAGGGTAGTGGGAGGTGCTGGGAGGGGGCTACGGGCCACTGGGAGGCACTGGGAGGCACTGGGATAGACTGGGATGGACTGGGAGGGCACTGGGATAGACTGGGAGGCACTGGGAGGGAGTTGGAGGGGATGGGAAGGGGCTACGAGGCTCCGAGATGTGGTGGGAGGGGGCTATGGGGCACTGGGAGGGCACTGGGAGGGCACTGGGAGGGACTGGGAGGGCACTGGAAGGGCACTGGGATGGACTGGGAGGCACTGGGAGGGAGTTGGAGGAGATGGGAAGGGGCTACGAGGGGCTGAGACATGGTGGGAGGGGGCTATGGGGCACTGGGAGACACTGGGATGGACTGGGAGGTAGTGGGAGGGCACTGGGAGGCACTGGGAGGGACTGGGAGGGACTGGAGACCGTATTGGTATGTACTGGGACCAACTGGGAGGCACTGGGAGGGGGCTAGGGGGCACTGGGATAGACTGGGAGGGCCTGGAGACCTTTTTTTCTGGTCCATACTGGTCCATACTGGTCCATACTGGTTTCTTCTCCACTTAATACTGGTTTACACTCATTCATTCGTACTGGTTTATACTGGTTTATACTGGTTTATACTGGTTTTCACCCTTTTTTCCTGGTTTTTCCTTCTTTTTCCTGGTTCTTCCCATTTTTCCAGTCCATACTGGTCCATACTGGTTTCTTCTCCACTTAATACTGGTTTACACTCATTCACTCATACTGGTTTATACTGGTTTCTACTGGTTTTCGCCGTTTTTTCATGCTTTTTGCTGCTTTTTTCCCGTGCTTTTCTGGTCGCTACTGGTCCATACTGGTTTGTACTGGTCCATACTGGTTTGTACTGGTCCATACTGGTGCAGGCAGCGCGGGGACGCCGGTGTCGTTCAACGAGAACGGGGACGCCCCGGGGCGCTACGACATCTTCCAGTTCCAGGGCGGCAACGGGAGCGGCGCCTACCGCAACGTGGGCCAGTGGGTGCAGGGGCTGCGCCTCAGGGTGCGACACTGGGAGCACTGGGAGCACTGGGAGCACTGGGAATCCCTCCCGGGGGCAACTGGGAGCACTGGGAGCAACTGGGATCCACCCCCGGGGGCAACTGGGAGCACTGGGAGCAACCGGGGGGCAACTGGGAGCAGCCAGGGGGCAACTGGGATGCTCAATAGGCAACTGGGGGGCAACTGGGAGCACCGGGGCTGGGGATACTGGGAGAACTGGGCATACTGGGAGCACTGGGAGCACATAATCTTGTGCTTGGAGCCCTATGACCTCATGGAACCCCAAGATCTCGTGGTAGAACCCCATAATTTCATGGTAGAACCCCAAGATCTCGTGGTAGAACCTCATAATATGTGGTAGAACCCCAAGATCTCAAGGTAGAACCCCAAAATGTTGAGGTAGAACCCCAAGATCTCATGGTAGAACCTCACAATATGTGGTAGAACCTCATAATCTCATGGTAGAACCCCAAGATCTCATGGTTTGAACCTCATGATCTCATGGAACCCCAAGATCTCATGGTAGAACCTCATAATATGTGGTAGAACTTCATAATCTCGTGGTAGAACCCCAAGATCTCGTGGTAGAACCCCGAGATCTCATGGTAGAACCTCATAATATGTGGTAGAACCCCATGTTTTCGTGGTAGAACCCCAAGATCTCATGGTAGAACCTCATAATATGTGTTAGAATGTCATAATCTCATGGTAGAACCCCAAGATCTCATAGTAGAACCTCATAATATGTGGTAGAACCCCAAGATCTCATGGTAGAACCTCATAATACATGGTAGAACTTCATAATCTCATGGTAGAACCCCAAGATCTCGAGGTAGAACCCCAAGATCTCATGGTAGAACCTCATAATATGTGGTAGAACCTTATAATATGTGGTAGAACCCCATAATCTCAAGGTAGAACCCCAAGATCTCATGGTAGAACTTAATAATCTCATGGTAGAACCCCAAGATCTCATGGTAGAACTTAATAATCTCATGGTAGAACCCCAAGATCTCATGGTAGAACCTCATAATATGTGGTAGAACCCCAAGATCTCGTGGTAGAACCCCAAGATCTCATGGTAGAACCTCATAATACGTGGTAGAACTTCATAATCTCGTGGTAGAACCTCATAATATGTGGTAGAACCCCATAATCTCGAGGTAGAACCCCAAGATCTCATGGTAGAACCCCAAGATCTCATGGCAGGACCTCTCCCCCCCCCACAGGCTGAGGAGATGGCCTGGGGCTCCAACTCGACGGCCCCCCCGCCCTCGGTCTGCAGCCTCCCCTGCGGGCCAGGAGAACGCAAGAAGCCCGTGAAGGGCGTCCCCTGCTGCTGGCACTGCGAGCTCTGCGGCGGCTACCAGTACCGGGCGGACCTCCTCACCTGCCAACCCTGCCCCAGCCACCTGCGTCCCACCCCCAACCGCACCTCCTGCCGCCCCACCCCGGTCCTCCGGCTGCGTTGGGGGGACCCCTGGGCCGCCGTCCCCTTGGCCGTGGCCACCTTGGGCTTGGCGGCCACCGCCTTGGTCTTGGGGACCTTCGTCAAGCACCACGAGACGCCCATCGTCAAGGCCTCGGGGCGGGAGTTGAGTTACGTCCTGCTGGGGGGCATCGCCTCGGTCTACGCCATCACCTTCGTCATGGTGGCCGAGCCCGGCGTGGGCGTCTGCGCCCTCCGCAGGCTCTTCCTGGGCTTGGGGATGACCCTCACCTACGCCGCTCTCCTCACCAAGACCAACCGCATCTACAGGATCTTCGAGCAAGGTCAGGGCGGGGAGGAAACGGGAGGTCTAGAAGGTCTGGAGATACCTACAGGTTCCTAGAAAGAGCTGGGAGCTCATAATGAGGGTCTTGAGGGACGTGGGATGGGGTTCCACCTACTCTAGGGTCTTTATGGAGCTCAAACCCATCTCCTCAATCTTCAAAATGATGAGTTATGGAGAGAACCAAAAGTTTTAGAAGGTCTGGAGATACCTACAGGTTCCTAGAAAGAGCTGGGAGCTCATAATGAGGGTCTTGAGGGACGTGGGATGGGGTTCCACCTACTCTATGAACCTCAAGGAGCTCAAACTCATCTCCTGGGTCTTCAGAATGATGAGTTATGGGGAGAACCAAGAGTTCTAGAGGGTCAGGAGATACCTACAAATTCCTGGAAGGAGCTGGGAGCTCATAGTGAGGGTCTTGAGGGACGTGGGATGGGGTTCCACCTACTCTATGAACCTCAAGGAGCTCAAACTCATCTCCTGGGTCTTCAAAATGATGAGTTATGGGGGGAACCGAGAGTTCTAGAAGGTCAGGAGATACCTAGATGTTCCTGGAAGGAGCTGGGAGCTCATGTTGAGGGTCTTGAGGGACGTGGGATGGGGTTCCACCTACTCTAGGGGCTTCACGGAGCTCAAACTCATCTCCTGGGTCTTCAAGATGATGAGTTATGGGGAGAACCAAGAGGTCTAGAAGGTCTGGAGATACCTACAGGTTCCTAGAAAGAGCTGGGAGCTCATAATGAGGGTCTTGAGGGACGTGGGATGGGGTTCCACCTACTCTATGAACCTCAAGGAGCTCAAACTCATCTCCTGGGTCTTCAAAATGATGAGTTATGGGGAGAACCAGGAGTTCTAGAAGGTCAGGAGATACCTACAGGTTCATGGAAGGAGCTCTGAGCTCATGTTGAGGGTCTTGAGGGACGTGGGATGGGGTTCCACCTACTCTAGGGGCTTCACGGAGCTCAAACCCATCTCCTCAGTCTTCAAAACTGTGAGTTATGGGGGGAACCAGAGGTTCTGGAGACAATTAGAGGTTCTGGAGGACAATTAGAAGCTCTGGAGATAATTAGAAGATCTTGAGGGCCACCAGAAGCTCTGGAATCAACCAGAAGCTCTGGAGACAAACCAGAAGTTCTTGAGGACAATTAGAAGTTCTTGAGGACAATTAGAGGTTCTTGAGGACAATTAGAAGCTCTGGAGGACAATTAGAGGTTCTTGAGGACAATTGGAAGTTCTTGAGAACAATTAGAGGTTCTTGAGGACAATTAGAGGTTGTGGAGGACAATTAGAGGTTCTTGAGGACAATTAGAGGTTCTTGAGGACAATTGGAGGTTCTTGAGGACAATTGGAAGTTCTTGAGAACAATTAGAGGTTCTTGAGGACAATTAGAGGTTGTGGAGGACAATTAGAGGTTCTTGAGGACAATTAGAGGTTCTTGAGGACAATTGGAGGTTCTTGAGGACAATTAGAAGCTCTGGAGGACAATTAGAGGTTCTTGAGGACAATTAGAGGTTGTGGAGGACAATTAGAAGCTCTGGAGGACAATTAGAGATTCTGGAGGACAATTAGAGGTTCTAGGGGTCGACCAGAAGCTCTAGAGGACAATTACCAGAAGCTCTTGAGGGAACCCAGAAGCTCTGGAGATGAACCAGAAGTTCTTGAGGACAATTGGAGGTTCTGGAGGACAATTAGAAGCTCTAGAGATAATTAGAAGCCCTGGAGATGAGCCAGAAGCCGTGGAGGCCCTCGAGGAGCCCCCCTGACCCTTCCTGGTGGTTGTCCTCTCCAGGGAAGCGCTCGGTGACCCCTCCCCGGTTCATCAGCCCCACCTCGCAGCTGGTCATCACCTTCACGCTGAGCGGCCTCCAGGTGGTGGCCGCGGCCGTCTGGCTGGTGGTCCACCCCCCCCACGCCCTCATCGACTACGAGATGGGGCGGACACCCGACCCGGAGGACGCCCGGGGGGTCCTCCGCTGCGACATGGCCGAGGGGGGGACCTTGGCCTGCTTGGCCTACGCCCTTCTCCTCATGTTGACCTGCACGGTCTACGCCGTCAAGGCCCGAGGGGTCCCCGAGACCTTCAACGAGGCCAAACCCATCGGCTTCGCCATGTACACCACCTGCGTCGTCTGGTTGGCCTTCGGGCCCATCTTCTTCGGAGCCGCCCAGTCGGCCGAGAGGGTGAGGGCATCTCCAGGGGGTTTCCTCCAGGTTCTATGGGGTCTTTTATGGGGTTCTGGGGTGGTTCCTCGAGGTTTTATGGGGTCTCTGAGGGGTTTTATGGGGTTCCTCAAGGTTCTTGGGTGGATCCTCAAGGTTCCTGTGTGGTTCCTCGAGGTTTTATGGGGTCTCTGAGGGGTTTTGCGGTGGTTCCTCGAGGTTTTATGGGGTCTCTGAGGGGTTTTATGGGGTTCCTCAAGGTTCTTGGGTGGATCCTCATGGGTTTTGGGTGGTTCCTCAAGGCTTTATGGTGTTCTTGATGTTTTTTATGGGGTTCCTGAAGGTTTTATGGCATCTCTGAGGGGTTTTGGGTGGTTCCTCAAGGGATTTGGGTGGTTCCTCAAGGGATTTGGGTGGATCCTCATGGGTTTTGGGTGGTTCCTCAAGGCTTTATGGTGTCCTTGCTGGTTTTTATGGGGATCCTGAAGGTTTCATGGCATCTCTGAGGGGTTTTGGGTGGTTCCTCAAGGTTCCTGGGGGGTTTCTCATGGGTTTTGGGTGGTTCCTCAAGGTTTTATGGCATCCTTGATGGTTTTTATGGGGTCCCTGGTGTTTTTATGGTGTCCTTTTTGTTTTTTATGGGGTTCCTAAAGATTTTATGGTGTCTCTGAGGGGTTTTGGGGTGGTTCCTCGAGGCTTTATGGGGTCTCTGAGGGGTTTTATGGGGTTCCTGATGGTTCCTGTGTGGTTCCTCAAGGTTCCTGGGTGGTTCCTCGAGGTTTTATGGGATCTCTGAGGGGTTTTATGGGGTTCCTGGGTGGTTCCTCGAGGTTCTTGGGTGGCTCCTTGACGTTTTATGGGGTCTCTGAGGGGTTTTATGGGGTTCCTCAAGGTTCCTGGGTGATTCCTTGATGTTTTATGGGGTTCCTGATGGTTCCTGGGTGGTTCCTCAAGGTTCCTGGGTGGTTCCTCGAGGTTTTATGGGGTCTCTGAGGGCTTTTATGGGGTTCCTGATGGTTCTTGGGTGGTTCCTCGAGGTTTTATGGGGTCTCTGAGGGGTTTTGGGGTTCCTCAAGGTTCTTGGGTGGTTCCTCAAGGTTTCTGGGTGGTTCCTCGAGGTTTTATGGGGTCTCTGAGGGGTTTTAGGGGGTTCCTCAAGGTTCTTGGGGGGTTCCTCGAGGTTCTTGGGTGGTTCCTCGAGGTTTTATGGGTATCTGAGGGGTTTTATGGGGTTCCTCAAGGTTCCTGGGTGGTTCCTCAAGGTTCCTGGGTGGTTCCTCGAGGTTTTATGGGGTCTCTGAGGGGTTTTGGGGTGGTTCCTCGAGGTTTTATGGGGTCTCTGAGGGGTTTTAGGGGGTTCCTGATGGTTCCTGGGTGGTTCCTCAAGGTTCCTGGGTGGTTCCTCGAGGTTTTATGGGGTCTCTGAGGGGTTCTGGGGTGGTTCCTCAAGGTTTTATGGGGTCTCTGAGGGGTTTTATGGGGTTCCTGATGGTTCTTGGGTGGTTCCTGATGGTTCCTGGGCGGTTCCTCGAGGTTTTATGGGGTCTCTGAGGGGTTTTGGGTGGTTCCTCAAGGTTCTTGGGTGGTTCCTCATGGGTTTTGGGTGGTTCCTCAAGGTTTTATGGCATCCTTGATGGTTTTTATGGGGTCCCTGGTGTTTTTATGGTGTCCTTTTTGTTTTTTATGGGGTTCCTAAAGATTTTATGGTGTCTCTGAGGGGTTTTGGGTGGTTCCTCATGGGTTTTGGGTGGTTCCTCATGGGTTTTGGGTGGTTCCTCAAGGTTTTATGGTGTCCTTGATGGTTTTTATGGTGCCCTTGATGGTTTTTATGGGGTTCCTGAAGGTTTTATGGTGTCTCTGAGAGGTTTTGGGTGGTTCCTCAAGGTTCCTGGGTGGTTTCTCAAGGTTTTATGGCGTCCTTGATGGTTTTTATGGGGTTCCTGGTGGTATTTATGGTGTCCTTGATGGTTTTTATGGGGTTCCTGAAGATTTTATGGCATCTCTGAGGGGTTTTGGGTGGTTCCTCAAGGGTTTTGGTTGGTTCCTCATGGGTTTTGGGTGGTTCCTCAAGGGTTTTGGTTGGTTCCTCATGGGTTTTGGGTGGTTCCTCAAGGTTTTATGGTGTCCTTGATGGTTTTTATGGGGTTCCTTGAGGTTTTCGGGTGGTTCCCGGAGGCCCCTGAAGGTCCCTCTTGTCCCCAGGTCCACGTGCAGACGGCGACTCTCACCGTGTCCATGAGCCTCTCGGCCTCGGTGCCCCTGGGGCTCCTTTACGCCCCCAAGGTGTGGGTCATCCTGCTGCACCCCGAGCGCAACCAACCCCGCAGGCCCCGGGGGGACCCTGCCCCATAGCGCCCCCCAACTTGGGGGGCAGGAGAAGGAGACGCCACCCCCTGGAGAGCCCCCCCGAGTCCCCCCCCGACCCACACCTGGGGGGCTGGAATAAAGAAGCTCCTGTAAATCCCCCCCCCGTGACCCCTTTTATTTTGGGGGGGGCACTTGGGGGGCAGAGGGGGCACTTGGGGGGCAGAGGGGGGCACTTATGGGGCAGAGGGAGTCACTTGGGGGGCAGGGGGGGGCACTTATGGGGCAGAGGGAGTCACTTGGGGGGCAGGGGGGGGCACTTATGGGGCAGGGGGGGCACTTGGGGGGCAGAGGGGGGCACTTGGGGGGCAGAGGGGGGCACTTATGGGGCAGAGGGGGGCACTTATGGGGCAGAGGGGGGCACTTGGGGGGCAGAGGGGGGCACTTATGGGGCTGGGGGGTCACTTATGGGGCAGAGAGAGTCACTTATGGGGCAGAGGGGGGCACTTATGGGGCAGAGGGAGTCACTTATGGGGCAGAGGGAGTCACTTGGGGGGCAGAGGGGGCACTTATGGGGCAGAGGGAGGAACTTATGGGGCAGAGGGGGGCACTTATGGGGCAGGGGGGGCACTTATGGGGCAGAGAGAGTCACTTATGGGGCAGAGGGGGGCACTCGGGGGGCAGAGGGGGGCACTTATGGGGCAGAGGGAGTCACTTATGGGGCAGAGGGGGCACTTATGGGGCAGAGGGAGGCACTTATGGGGCAGAGGGGGCACTTGGGGGGCAGAGGGGGGCACTTATGGGGCAGAGGGGGTCACTTATGGGGCAGGGGGGGCACTTGGGGGGCAGAGGGGGCACTTGGGGGGCAGAGGGGGTCACTTATGGGGCAGAGGGGGGCACTTATGGGGCAGAGAGAGTCACTTATGGGGCAGAGGGGGCACTTGGGGGGCAGAGGGGGCACTTATGGGGCAGAGGGGGGCACTTGGGGGCAGAGGGGGCACTTGGGGGGCAGAGGGGGCACTTGGGGGGCAGAGAGGGCACTTATGGGGCAGAGGGGGGCACTTGGGGGGCAGAGGGGGCACTTATGGGGCAGAGAGAGTCACTTATGGGGCAGAGGGGGGCACTTGGGGGGCAGAGGGGGGCACTTATGGGGCAGAGGGGGGCACTTGGGGGGCAGGAGGCTCTCGCCGTGGGGCACCCCACACGTCAGCAGGCGGTACAGGCGGCAGCCGGCCTCCCCCCTGCGACCCACGGCGACGTGTGGGGCAGGGACCCACGGAGGCCTCTGCCCCATAGATCCCTGCCCCATAGATCCCCTGCCCCATAGATCCCGCCCCACAACCTCCCCTGCCCCATAGATCCCTGCCCCATAGATTCCCTGCCCCATAGATCCCGCCCCATAGATCCCCTGCCCCATAGATCCCGCCCCATAGATCCCCTGCCCCATAGATCCCGCCCCACAGATCCCCTGCCTCATAGATCCCCTGCCCCATAGATCCCGCCCCATAGATCCCCTGCCCCATAGATCCCGCCCCACAACCTCCCCTGCCCCATAGATCCCGCCCCATAGATCCTGCCCCATAGATCCCATGCCCCATAGATCCCCTGCCCCATAGATCCTGCCCCACAACCTCCCCTGCCCCACAGATCCCACCCCACAACCTCCCCTGCCCCATAGATCCTGCCCCATAGATCCTGCCCCACAGATCCCACCCCATAGATCCTCCCTCCTGCCCCATAGATCCGTCCCCCTGCCCCATAGATCCTCCCCTCTGCCCCATAGAGACCCCCCTGCCCCATAGATCCCACCCCCAACCTCCCCTGCCCCATAGATCCCACCCCATAGATCCTGCCCCACAGATCCCACCCCATAGATCCTGCCCCACAACCTCCCCTGCCCCATAGATCCCACCCCATAGATCCTGCCCCACAACCTCCCCTGCCCCATAGATCCTGCCCCATAGATCCCGCCCCATAGATCCTCCCTCTGCCCCATAGATCCTGCCCCACAGCTCCTGCCCCACAGCTCCCCACCTGCGTGCGGCCCCCCGGCTGTGGGTCAGGGCCGCCCCCCGGCTCCTCTGCAGCTCCCGCTGCTCCTCCAGGCGCCCCCGGAGCTGCGAGACCCACGGCTATGGGGCAGGGAGACACCCCCTGCCCCATTGATCCCCCCCCTGCCCCATAGAGACCCCCCTGCCCCATAGATCTGCCTCACCTGCTTCATAGACCCATTCCCCTGCCCCATAGATCCTCCCCTCTGCCCCATAGATCCTCTCTCCTGCCCCATAGATCCTCCCCTCTGCCCCATAGACCTCCCCCTGCCCCATAGAGACCCCCCTGCCCCATAGATCTGCCTCACCTGCTTCATAGACCCATTCCCCTGCCCCATAGATCCCTCCCCCTGCCCCATAGATCCCCCCCCACCCCATAGATCTTACCCCCTGCCCCATAGATCCTCCCCCTGCCCCATAGATCCTCCCCCTGCCCCATAGATCCTGCCCCATAGATCCCTCCCTCTGCCCCATAGATCCTCCCTCTGCCCCATAGATCTTACCCTCTGCCCCATAGATCCTTCCCCCTGCCCCACAGATCCTGCCCCACAGATCCTGCCCCATAGATCCTGCCCCATAGATCCTTCCCCCTGCCCCATAGATCCTGCCCCATAGATCCCTGCCCCATAGATCCTCCCCTCTGCCCCATAGATCCTTCCCCCTGCCCCACAGATCCTGCCCCATAGATCCCTGCCCCATAGATCCTCCCCCTGCCCCACAGATCCTGCCCCATAGATCCTGCCCCATAGCTCCCTCTCACCTGGTCCCGACGCCCTCGAGCCTCGAGCAGCTTCGCCTCAAGCTCCGATCTCTGGGGGGGGGAATCTATGGGGCGGCCTCTGCCCCATAGCGAGACCCCCTGCCCCATAGCGAGACCCCCTGCCCCATAGAGACCCCCCCCTGCCCCATAGAGACCCCCCCTGCCCCATAGTGAGACCCCCTGCCCCATAGACCCCCCCAGCCCCATAGCGAGACCCCCCCCTGCCCCATAGGGACCCCCCCAGCCCCATAGGATCCCCCCCAGCCCCATAGATCCCCCCCAGCCCCATAGGATCCCCCCCAGCCCCATAGGAGCCCCCCCCAGCCCCATAGAATCCCCCCCAGCCCCATAGAATCCCCCCCAGCCCCATAGCGAGACCCCCAGCCCCATAGATCCCCCCCCAGCCCCATAGGATCCCCCCCAGCCCCATAGCCCCCTCCCCAGCCCCATAGAGACCCCCCAGCCCCATAGAGAGACCCCCCCTGCCCCATAGAGACCCCCCTGCCCCATAGAGACCCCCCCTGCCCCACAGCGAGACCCCCCCTGCCCCATAGCGAGACGCCCCCCAGCCCCATAGTCCCCCCCCAGCCCCATAGCCCCCTCCCCTGCCCCATAGAGCCCCCCCCCTGCCCCATAGAGACCCCCCCCAGCCCCACAGGAGCCCCCTCCCCAGCCCCATAGGCCCCCCCCAGCCCCATAGCCCCCTCCCCCAGCCCCATAGGCCCCCCCCAGCCCCATAGCCCCCCCCCAGCCCCATAGATCCCCCTCTCAGCCCCATAGCCCCCCCCCAGCCCCCCCGGACCCCCCCGTCCCCGTACCCTGCTGGGGTGGCCCCTCAGGGCGTCCCCGAGGCGTCCCCGCAGGCGCTGGCCCCGCTGCAGGCGGGCGAGGGCGGGGGGCAGGGCCCCCTCCAGCCCCCCCAGCGCCGCCCCATAGCGGCTCTTCAGCCCCCGCCAGCGCCCCCGCGCCTCCCCCAGCCCTGGGGGGGCACCAGACGGGGGGCTGGGGGGGTTTGGGGGTGACAAGAGGGGCTGGGGGGGGCTGGGGGGGCAGTTTGGGGACTTGGGGGGCAGGAATCGGGGGGCTGGGGGGGCTCGAGGGGGAGTTTGGGGACTTGGGGGGCAGGAATTGGGGGGCTGGGGGGGCTTGAGGGGGAGTTTAGGGACTTGGGGGGCAGGAATTGGGGGGCTGGGGGGGCTTGAGGGGGAGTTTGGGGACTTGGGGGGCAGGAATCGGGGGGCTGGGGGGGCTTGAGGGGGAGTTTGGGGACTTGGGGGGCAGGAATCGGGGGGCTGGGGGGGCTCAAGGGGGAGTTTGGGGACTTGGGGGGCAGGAATCAGGGGGCTGGGGGGGCTTAGGGGGGAGTTTGGGGACTTGGGGGGCAGGAATAGGGGGGCTGGGGGGGCTTGAGGGGGAGTTTGGGGACTTGGGGGGCAGGAATCGGGGGGCTGGGGGGGCTTGGGGGGGAGTTTGGGGACTTGGGGGGCAGGAATCAGGGGGCTGGGGGGGCTCGAGGGGGAGTTTGGGGACTTGGGGGGCAGGAATCGGGGGGCTGAGGGGGCTCAAGGGGGAGTTTAGGGACTTGGGGGGCAGGAATCGGGGGGCTGGGGGGGCTCAAGGGGGAGTTTGGGGACTTGGGGGGCAGGAATTGGGGGGCTGGGGGGGCTTAGGGGGGAGTTTGGGGACTTGGGGGGCAGGAATCGGGGGGCTGGGGGGGCTCGAGGGGGAGTTTGGGGACTTGGGGGGCAGGAATCGGGGGGCAGGAGGGGCTTGGGGGGGAGTTTGGGGACTTGGGGGGCAGGAATCGGGGGGCTGGGGGGGCTCGAGGGGCACTTGGGGGGGGCAAGAGGGGCTGGGGGGGCAGTTTAGGGACTTGGGGGGCAGGAATCGGGGGGCAGGAGGGGCTTGGGGGGCAGTTGTGGGGCTGGGGGGCAGGACTTGGGGGGCAGGGGGGGCAGGGGGGGCAGTCGGGGGTCACTCACGGGGGGCGGGGGGCTCCGTGGGGCCGGGGTGTCCCTGCAGCCCCCCCAGCAGCCGCTGCAGCACCCGCAGCTGAGTCAGCAGCAGCTTCCGCTTCCGCCGCGCGTCCTGGGGGGGGCACCGGGGGGCGCTATGGGGCACCTATGGGGCCCTATGGTGCCATATGGGGCAGCTATGGGGCCATATGGGGCACTTATGGGGTGCTAGGGGGCACTTATGGGGTGCTATAGGGCTCTATGGGGTGCTATGGGGCACTATGGGGCACTTATGGGGCAGCTATGGGGCCATATGGGGCAGTTATGGGGTGCTATGGGGCAGTTATGGGGCGCTATGAGGCACTTATGGGGTGCTATAGGGCTCTATGGGGCACCTATGGGGCACCTATGGGGCGCTATAGGGCTCTATGGGGCGGCTATGGGGCCATATGGGGCAGTTATGGGGTGCTATGGGGCAGTTATGGGGCGCTATGAGGCACTTATGGGGTGCTATAGGGCTCTATGGGGCACCTATGGGGCTCTATGGGGCACCTATGGGGTGCTATGGGGCTCTATGGGGTGCTATGGGGCGCTAGGGGGCACTTATGGGGTGCTATGGGGCACCTATGGGGCCCTATGGTGCCATATGGGGCGGCTATAGGGCCATATGGGGCAGTTATGGGGTGCTATGGGGCAGTTATGGGGCGCTATGAGGCACTTATGGGGTGCTATGGGGCTCTATGGGGCTCTATGGGGTGCTATGGGGCGCCTATGGGGCGCTACGGGGCAGCTATGGGGACCTATGGTGCCATATGAGGCACCTATGGGGCTCTATGGGGCGCTATAGGGCTCTATGGGGTGCTATGAGGCACCTATGAGGCCCTATGGCCCATATGGGGCAGCTGGGGGGCGCTATGGGGCCATATGGGGTAGTTATGGGGTGCTATGGGGAATCTATGGGGCCCTATGGTGCCATATGGGGCAGCTATGGGGCCATATGGGGCAGTTATGGGGTGCTATGGGGCACTTATGGGGTGCTATAGGGCTCTATGGGGTGCTATGGGGCACCTATGGGGCACTATGGGGCACTTATGGGGCAGCTATGGGGCCATATGGGGCAGTTATGGGGTGCTATGGGGCAGTTATGGGGCGCTATGAGGCACTTATGGGGTGCTATAGGGCTCTATGGGGCACCTATGGGGCTCTATGGGGCACTTATGGGGTGCTATAGGGCTCTATGGGGCGCTATGGGGTAGTTATGGGGTGCTATGGGGCAGCTATGGGGCCCTATGGTGCCATATGGGGTGGCTATGGGGCCATATGGGGCAGTTATGGGGTGCTATGGGGCACTTATGGGGTGCTATAGGGCTCTATGGGGTGCTATGAGGCACCTATGAGGCCCTATGGCCCATATGGGGCAGCTGGGGGGCGCTATGGGGCCATATGGGGCAGTTATGGGGTGCTATGGGGCAGCTATGGGGCCCTATGGTGCCATATGGGGCGGCTATGGGGCGCTATGGGGCACTTATGGGGCGCTATGGGGCAGTTATGGGGCGCTATGGGGCTCTATGGGGCGCTATGGGGCAGCTATGGGGCAGCTATGGGGCCATATGGGGCAGTTATGGGGTGCTATAGGGCTCTATGGGGTGCTATGGGGCACCTATGGGGCCCTATGGTGCCATATGGGGCGGCTATAGGGCCATATGGGGCAGTTATGGGGTGCTATGGGGCACTTATGGGGTGCTATAGGGCTCTATGGGGTGCTATGGGGCACCTATGGGGCCCTATGGTGCCATATGGGGCGGCTATGGGGCCATATGGGGCAGTTATGGGGTGCTATGGGGCACTTATGGGGTGCTATAGGGCTCTATGAGGTGCTATGGGGCACCTATGGGGTGCTATGGGGCACTTATGGGGCGCTATGGGGCAGTTATGGGGTGCTATGGGGCAGCTATGAGGCCTTCTGGTGCCATATGGGGCACCTATGGGGCTCTATGGGGCGCTATAGGGCTCTATGGGGTGCTATGGGGCACCTATGGGGCCCTATGGTGCCATATGGGGCGGCTATGGGGCCATATGGGGCAGTTATGGGGTGCTATGGGGCACTTATGGGGTGCTATAGGGCTCTATGAGGTGCTATGGGGCACCTATGGGGTGCTATGGGGCACTTATGGGGCGCTATGGGGCAGTTATGGGGTGCTATGGGGCAGCTATGAGGCCTTCTGGTGCCATATGGGGCACCTATGGGGCTCTATGGGGCGCTATAGGGCTCTATGGGGTGCTATGAGGCACCTATGAGGCCCTATGGCCCATATGGGGCAGCTGGGGGGCGCTATGGGGCCATATGGGGCAGTTATGGGGTGCTATGGGGCACTTATGGGGCGCTATAGGGCTCTATGGGGTGCTATGGGGCACCTATGGGGCTCTATGGGGCAATTACGGGGTGCTATAGGGCTCTATGGGGTGCTATGGGGCACTTATGGGGTGCTATGGGGCAGCTATGGGGCCCTCTGGTGCCATATGGGGCACCTATGGGGCTCTATGGGGCACTATAGGGCTCTATGGGGTGCTATGAGGCACCTATGAGGCCCTATGGCCCATATGGGGCAGCTGGGGGGCGCTATGGGGCAGCTATGGGGCCATATGGGGCAGTTATGGGGTGCTATGGGTCCCTATGAGTCTCTATGGGTCCCTATGGGTCACTATAGGGCAGCTATGGGTCCCTATGGGTCTCTATGGGGTCTCTATGGGTCCCTATGAGTCCCTATGGGTCACTGTGGGTCTCTATAGGGTCGCTATGGATCCCTATGGGTTGCTATGGGGTCACTATGGGTCCCTATGGGGTCTCTATGGATCTCTATGGGGTCACTATAGGGTCTCTATAGGTCCCTATGGAGTGCCTATGGGTCACTATAGGGTCCCTATGGATCGCTATGGGGCAGCTATGAGGTCTCTATGGGTCCCTACAGGGTCTCTATAGGTCCCTATGGGTCTCTATGGGTCCATACAGGGTCTCTATAGGTCCCTATGGGTCTCTATAGGTCCCTATGGGTCTCTATGGGTCCCTACAGGGTCTCTATAGGTTCCTATGGGTCTCTATGGGTCCATACAGGGTCTCCATGGGTCCCTATGGGTCTCTATGGGTCCCTACGGGTCTCCATGGGTCTCTATAGGTCCCTATGGGTCTCTATGGGTCCCTACAGGGTCTCTGTAGGTCCCTATGGGCCACTATGAGTCCCTACAGGGTTTCCATAGGTCCCTATGGGTCCCTATGGGTCACTATGGGTCTCCATGGGTCCCTACAGGGTCTCTATGGGTTTCTATGGGTCCCTATGGGTCACTATGAGTCCCTAGAGGGTCTCTGCAGGTCCCTATAGGTCGCTGTGGGTCCCTACAGGGTCTCTATAGGTCCCTATGGGTCTCTATAGGTCCCTACAGGATCTCTATGGGTCCCTATGGGTCCCTATGAGTCACTGTGGGTCTCTATAGGTCCCTATAGGTCGCTGTGGGTCCCTACAGGGTCTCTATAGGTCCCTATGGGTTTCCATGGGTCCCTATAGGGTCTCTATGGGTCCCTATGGGTCTCTATGAATCTCTATAGGTCCCTATGGGTCTCTATGGGTCCCTAGAGGGTCTCTATAGGTCCCTAGAGGGTCCCTATAGGTCTCCATGGGTCCCTACAGGGTCCCTATGGGTCCCTATGGGTCTCTATGAGTCTCTATAGGTCCCTAGAGGGTCCCTACAGGGTCTCTATGGGTCCCTAGAGGGTCCCTATAGGTCTCCATGGGTCCCTACAGGGTCTCTATGGGTCCCTATGGGTCTCTATAGGTCCCTATAGGTGGCTGTGGGTCTCACCGCCAGGTGCTCGGCGAGGCCGCGGGCAGGGACGTCACCGTCCTCGTCCTCCAGAGCCAGAGCCTGAGCCAGCGACTGCAGAGCCCTGGGGACAGGGGGACATGGGGACAGAGGGACCCCCCCGCGTCCCTGTCACCCTCCGTGTCCCCTCATGTCCCCTCAATGTCCCCTCTGTGTCCCCTCCCTGGCCCCTCATGTCCCCCCTGGCCCCCTGTGTCCCCTCAATGTCCCCTGTCCCCATGTCCCTGTCCCCATCCCCATGTCCCCCCTTGTCCCCTGTGCCCCCCCCATGTCCCCCTGTCCCCTCCCTGTCCCCACCCGTGTCCCTCTGTCCCCTGTGTCCCCCCCCCGTCCCCTCATGACATGGGGGGGACGGACATAGGGACAAGGACGTGGGGACAGGGACACAAGAGGGACAGAGGGACACGGTGGGGACATGGGGACAGGGACACAGGGAGATGGGAAGGGACATGGGGGGACATGAGGGGACAGGGAGGGGACAGGAGTGGGGACAGAGGGACATGAGGGGACATAGACACAGGGGGATGGGGACAAGGACATGGGGACAGGGGACATGGGGGGGGTCACAGGGGGATGGGGGGACAGGGGGACATGGAGGGTGACAGGGACGTGGGGACAAGGGGGGACAGGAGGGGACAGGGAGGGGACAGGGAGGGGGACAGGGACGTGGGGACAAGGGGGGACAGGAGGGGACAGGGAGGGGACAGGGAGGGGGACAGGGACGTGGGGACAAGGGGGGACAGGAGGGGACAGGGAGGGGGACAGGGACGTGGGGACAAGGGGGGACATGAGGGGACATGGAGGGGGACAGGGACGTGGGGACAAGGGGGGACAGGGAGGGGACAGGGAGGGGGACAGGGACGTGGGGACATGAGGGGACATGAGGGGACATGGAGGGGGACAGGGACGTGGGGTCAAGGGGGGACATGAGGGGACAGGGAGGGGACAGGGTGGGGGACAGGGAAGTGGGGACAAGGGGGGACAGGGAGGGGACAGGGAGGGGACATCAGGGGACGGGGAGGGGACAGGGACAGGGGTCTGGGGACACGGGGGGGACCCGAGGGGACACGGGGGGGACCCGAGGGGACAGAGCCGCCTCCCTCACCCCTGCGCGCGCCGCTCCGCCATCGCCGCTTCCCGCGCTTTTCCCCCTCCCCTTAAGCCCCGCCCACCAACCCGCCTCAGCCAATCAGCGCCGCTCCCCGCGCTTTTCCCGCCCATTAAGCCCCGCCCACCAACCCGCCTCAGCCAATCAGCGCCGCTCCCCGCGCTTTTCCCGCCCCCTAAGCCCCGCCCCCCCGGCCCCGCCTCGGCCAATCAGAGGCCGCGATTCACCTAGCAACGCGTCGCAGCCAATCAGCGCCCGCTCGGCGCTTTAAAGCCCCGCCCACCAGCGGCGCCCGCCACTGAGGCCACGCCCAGCGGCCGCCTCAGGCAGCGAGGGAAGCGGGGAGACTGGGAGGGACTGGGAGGGACTGGGACCCCGGTAACCTAGAATGTGTTAAACTGGGAGGGACTGGGGCGTCCCTATGGGGCCAAAGGGTCTCTATGGGGCTACAGGGTCTCTATGGGGCTGGGGGGGGGGTCCCTATGGGACTATAGGGTCCCTATGGGGCAGGGGGGGGTCTCTATGGGGCAGGGGGGGTCCCTATGGGGCAGGGGGGGGTCTCTATGGGGCTGGGGGGGGTCCCTATGGGGCGGGGGGGGTGTCTCTATGGCACTATAGGGTCTCTATGGGGCAGGGGGGAGTCCCTATGGGACTATAGGGTCTCTATGGGGCAGGGGGGGGTCTCTATGGGGCTATAGGGTCTCTATGGGGCTGGGGTGGGGCGTCCCTATGGGGCGGGGGGGATCTCTATGGGGCTATAGGGTCTCTATGGGGCGGGGGGGGTCTCTATGGCGCTATAGGGTCTCTATGGGGCTGGGGGGGTCCCTATGCGGCTATAGGGTCCCTATGGGGCTATAGGGTCTCTATGGGGCGGGGGGGGGTCCCCATGGGGCTATAGGGTCCCCATGGGGCAGGGGGGGGGTCTCTATGGGGCAGGGGGGGGGTCCCCATGGGGCAGGGAGGGGTTCCTATGGGGCTATAGGGTCTCTATGGGGCAGGGGGGGGTCTCTATGGAGCTATAGGGTCTCTATGGGGCGGGGGGGGGTCCCTATGGGGCAGGGGGGGGTCTCTATGGGACTATAGGGTCTCTATGGGGCAGGGGGGGGTCCCTATGGGGCTATAGGGTCCCTATGGGGCGGGGGGGGTCCCTATGGGGCTATAGGGTCCCCATGGGGCAGGGAGGGGTCCCTATGGGGCTATAGGGTCTCTATGGGGCAGGGGGGGGTCTCTATGGAGCTATAGGGTCTCTATGGGGCGGGGGGGGTCCCTATGGGGCAGGGGGGGGTCTCTATGGGACTATAGGGTCCCTATGGGGCTACAGGGTCCCTATGGGGCGGGGGGGGGTCCCTATGGGGCTATAGGGTCCCTATGGGGCAGGGGGGGGTCCCTATGGGGCTATAGGGTCTCTATGGGGCAGGGGGGGGGTCTCTAGGGGGCTGGGGTGGGGGGTCCCCATGGGGCTATAGGGTCTCTATGGGGCAGGGGGGGTCTCTAGGGGGCTGGGGTGGGGGGTCCCTATGGGGCTATAGGGTCTCTATGGGGCAGGGGGGCGTCTCTATGGGGCTATAGAGTCTCTATGGGGCAGGGGGTGTCTCTATGGGGCTATACGGTCCCTATGGGGCAGAGAGGAGTCCCTATAGGGCTGGGGGGGTCTCTATGGGGCTGGGGGGGGTCCCTATTCCCCCCCCCAAAACAGACGACACCCCATTTCTTTTCCCCCCCACATCGTGGGGGGCCCTTTATTATTGCCCCCCCCTTGAATCTGGGGGACAGTTATGGGGCGCGGGGGGCACTTGTGGGGCAGGGGGGGGCAGTTGTGGGGCGGGGGGGGGCAGTTGTGGGGTGGGGGGGGGCACTTGTGGGGCACGAGGAGGGGGGGTTTTGGGGTCCCCCCCCCCTCCTTTTCCGTCACCGTCGCCGCCTCACGAGGGTCCAACCATCGCTGGGGGGGGGGGGGCGAGGGGTCCCCACATTCCATGGCCTGTGGGGGGGAGATGACGTCATAACCCCCTCTATGACATCATCACCCCCCGATGATGTCATCGATGATGTCATCGATGATGTCGTTACCTCCTCCTCCTCCTCCTGGTCCTGGCCCCCCCCCCACCCGCGGGGGGGGCAAAGGGGGGGCGAGGGGGGGGGGGGTGAGGCCTGAGCGGGGCCCCCCCAGAGCGAGAGCAGCGCCCGGCTGACCTGGAAAGGGTTAAACTGGTTAGACTGGGTTATACTGGGAGGGACTGGGAGGGGGCAACAGGGACCCCGGCTCCCAGTTCAGCTGGAAAGGGTTAAACTGGTTAGACTGGGTTATACTGGGAGGGACTGGGAGAGGTAGACAGTGATCCCAGCTCCCAGTTCAGCTGGAAGGGGTTATACTGGTTAAACTGGGTTATACTGGGAGAGACTGGGAGGGGGCAACAGGGACCCCGGCTCCCAGTTCAGCTGGAAAGGGTTAAACTGGTTAGACTGGGTTATACTGGGAGGGACTGGGAGAGGTAGACAGTGATCCCAGCTCCCAGTTCAGCTGGAAAGGGTTATACTGGTTAAACTGGGTTATACTGGGAGGGGTGGACAGTGACCCCGGCTCCCAGTTCAGCTGGAAGGGGTTATACTGGTTAAACTGGGTTATACTGGGAGGGACTGGGAGGGGTGGACAGTGACCCCGGCTCCCAGTTCAGCTGGAAGGGGTTATACTGGTTAAACTGGGTTATACTGGGAGGGACTGGGAGGGGTGGACAGTGACCCCGGCTCCCAGTTCAGCTGGAAGGGGTTATACTGGTTAAACTGGGTTATACTGGGAGGGACTGGGAGAGGTAGACAGTGATCCCAGCTCCCAGTTCAGCTGGAAAGGGTTATACTGGGATAAACTGGGTTATACTGGGAGGGACTGGGAGGGGTGGACAGAGACCCCAGCTCCCAGTTCAGCTGGAAAGGGTTAAACTGGTTAAACTGGGTTATACTGGGAGGGACTGGGAGGGGTGGACAGGGACCCCGGCTCCCAGTTCAGCTGGAAAGGGTTATACTGGGATAAACTGGGTTATACTGGGAGGGACTGGGAGGGGTGGACAGTGACCCCGGCTCCCAGTTCAGCTGGAAGGGGTTATACTGGTTAAACTGGGTTATACTGGGAGGGACTGGGAGAGGTAGACAGTGATCCCAGCTCCCAGTTCAGCTGGAAAGGGTTATACTGGGATAAACTGGGTTATACTGGGAGGGACTGGGAGGGGGGAACAGCAACCCCGGCTCCCAGTTCAGCTGGAAGGGGTTGAACTGGTTAGACTGGGTTATACTGGGAGGGACTGGGAGGGGTGGACAGTGACCCCGGCTCCCAGTTCAGCTGGAAGGGGTTATACTGGTTAAACTGGGTTATACTGGGAGGGACTGGGAGGGGTGGACAGTGACCCCGGCTCCCAGTTCAGCTGGAAAGGGTTAAACTGGTTAAACTGGGTTATACTGGGAGGGACTGGGAGGGGGAAACAGGGACCCCGGCTCCCAGTTCAGCTGGAAAGGGGTTATACTGGTTAAACTGGGTTATACTGGGAGGGACTGGGAGAGGTAGACAGTGATCCCAGCTCCCAGTTCAGCTGGAAAGGGTTATACTGGGATAAACTGGGTTATACTGGGAGGGACTGGGAGGGGGGACAGAGACCCCAGCTCCCAGTTCAGCTGGAAAGGGTTAAACTGGTTAAACTGGGTTATACTGGGAGGGACTGGGAGGGGTGGACAGTGACCCCGGCTCCCAGTTCAGCTGGAAAGGGTTAAACTGGTTAAACTGGGTTATACTGGGAGGGACTGGGAGGGGTGGACAGCGACCCCGGCTCCCAGTTCAGCTGGAAGGGGTTATACTGGTTAAACTGGGTTATACTGGGAGCATGCTGATTCGTACTGGTTTATACTGGGAGCTGCTAAAGAGGGACTGGGATGGATAAGGAGCATCAGAGGATGCTGAGAGCAGCCTGGGAGGCAACTGGTTGTACTGGGAGTGACTGGGGGGGGCTGTGTTGGGGGAGATACTGGTTTGTACTGGTTCGTACTGGTTTGTACTGGTTCGTACTGGTCTGACCTGCTGCAGGCTGCCGTCCTCCACGCTGGTGTCGAACTCGTTGTCCATCACCTCAGCCAGAAAATCCTCCACCTCCTCCTGCTCCAGGTCAGCTGGGGGGGGGGGGGGATGGATTTGGGGGTCACGGGGGGGGGGGCTGGGGGGGTCAAGGGGGGGATTTGGGGGGGTCCATGGGTTTTGGGGGGGCTCGGGGGGGGTGTTGAGGGGGTTTGGGGGGTCACGGGGGGATTTGGGGGGGTCTATGGGTTTTGGGGGGGCTCATGGGGGGGTGTTGAGGGGGTTTGGGGGGGGTCAAGGGGGGGATTTGGGGGGGTCCATGGGTTTTGGGGGGGCTCGGGGGGGGTGTTGAGGGGGTTTGGGGGGGGTCAAGGGGGGATTTGGGGGGGTCCATGGGTTTTGGGGGGGCTGGGGGGGCTCATGGGGGATTGTTGAAGGGGTTTGGGGGGTCAAGGGGGGGATTTGGGGGGTCTATGGGTTTTGGGGGGGCTCGAGGGGGGTGTTGAGGGGGTTTGGGGGGGTCAAGGGGGGATTTGGGGGGGTCTATGGGTTTTGGGGGGGCTCATGGGGGGGTGTTGAGGGGGTTTGGGGGGGGTCAAGGGGGGGATTTGGGGGGGTCCGTGGGATGTGGGGGGGCTCATGGGGGGGTGTTGAGGGGGTTTGGGGGGTCATAGGGGGGATTTGAGGGGGTTTGGGGGGGTCCATGGGGACTTTGGGGGGGCCACGAGTTTTGGGGGGTCATTGGGGGGGGTCCATGAGTTCTGGGGGGGTCATGAGGGGGATTCAGGGGGGTCCCCAGGGTGGGTTTTGGGGTCCCAGAGGTGTTTTTGGGGTCCCAGGGTGGGTTTCGGGGTTCCCAGGGTGGGTTTTTGGGGCCCCAGGCTGGTTTTTGGGGCCCCAGGCTGGTTTTTGGGGTCCCCGGGTTCATTTTTGGGGTCCCGGGGTGGGTTTTTGGGGTCCGGGGTGGGTTTCTGGGGTCCCCGGGTGGGTTTTTGGGGTCCCTGCGTTCATTTTTGGGGTCCCAGGGTTCATTTTTGGGGTCCCCGGGGTGGGTTTTGGGGTCCCCGGGGTGGGTTTTTGGGGTCCCCGGGTGGGTTTCTGGGGTCCCCGGGTGGGTTTTTGGGGTCCCAGGGTTCATTTTTGGGGTCCCGGGTGGGTTTTTGGGGTCCCCGCGTTCATTTTTGGGGTCCCAGGGTTCATTTTTGGGGTCCCCGGGGTGGGTTTTTTGGGGTCCCCGGGGTGGGTTTCGGGGTCCCAGGGTGTGTTTTGGGGTCCCCGGGTTCATTTTTGGGGTCCCTGGTGGGTTTTGGGGTCCCCCCTGACCGTTCTGGGTGAAGAACTGCAGGACGGCTCCGGGCAGCCAGGCCGCCTTCTCGGGGCTCTGGGGGCCCCCGAAACCCTGCGACACGGCCAGCTGGGGGGGACCTGTCACCCCCTGTCCCCTCCCCGTGTCCCTCTGTCCCCCCCCCATGTCCCCCTGTCCCCTCCCCTGTCCCCCTGTCCCCCCCTCAGGTTCCTCTGTCCCACCCCCCCCCCCCCCAGTCGTGTCTTGTCACCCCCTAATGTCCCCTCCCCACCCCCCCATGTCCCTCTGTCCCCTCCCTTGTCCCCTCCATGTCCCCTCGTGTCACCCCCCCCACCCCAATGTCCCCCTGTGTCCCCCTGTCCCCTCATGTCCCCCCTCGTGTCCCTCTGTCCCCCCTCATGTCCCCCTGTCCCCTCGAGTCCCTCTGTCGCCCTGTCCCCCCTCGTGTCGCCCTGTCCCCCCTCGTGTCCCTCTGTCCCCCATCCCCTCATGTTCCTCTGTCCCCTCCCTTGTCCCTTATCCCCCCCCTCACGTCCCTCTGTCCCCCTCGGGTCCTCCTGTTCCCCTCAGGTCCCCCTCATGTCCCTCTGTCCCCTCCCATGTCCCCCTGTCCCCCCCATGCCCCCCTGTCCCCCCCATGCCCCCCTGTCCCCCCCATGCCCCAATGTCCCCCCTATGTCCTGCCCCCCTGTGTCCCCCTGTTACCACGTCCCCTTGTGCCCCCCACCCCCCATGTCCCCCTCCCATGTCCCCCTGTCCCCCCCCGTGTCCCCTTGTCCCCCTTGTCTCACCCCCCCAGTACCCCAATGTCCTCCTCTGTCCCCCTCTCATGTCCCTCTGTCCCCTCTCATGTCCCTCTGTCCCCCCGTGTCCCCCTGTCCCCTCTCACGTCCCTCTGTCCCCTCTCACGTCCCCGTCCCCCCATGTCCCCCTGTCCCCTCTCACGTCCCCCTGTCCCCCCCGTGTCCCCCTGTCCCCCACCATGTCCCCCTGTCCCCCACCATGTCCCCCCTGTCCCCCCCGTGTCCCCCTGTCCCCTCTCATGTCCCTCTGTCCCACCATGTCCCCGTCCCCTCTCACGTCCCCCTGTCCCCTCTCATGTCCCCCTGTCCCATGTCCCCCTGTCCCTTCTCACGTCCCCCCCATGTCCCCTCTCATGTCCCCCTGCCCCCCTCATGTCCCCCTGTCCCCTCTCATGCCCCCCCATGTCCCCTGCCCCCCCATGTCCCCTCTCATGTCCCCCTGCCCCCTCATGTCCCCCTGTCCCCTCTCATGCCCCCCCGTGTCCCCTCTCCCCCCCGTGTCCCCCCTGTGTCCCCTGTCCCCCCCCTGTCCCCCCCCGTGTCCCCGTGTCCCCCACCTGCAGCGCCTCCCACCCCCCCAGCAGGTCGCAGACGCCGCGGGCGAACCGCTCCTCCCTCCCCTCCGCCGCGGGAGCCGCCATGGACGCCGCGCAGCCCGCGCAGCCGCGCGCCGAGCGAGCGAGCGAGCGAGCGCCGAGCGATCGAGCGACCCCTTCGAGGGCCACGCGGCGGGGAGGCGCCAACTACAACTCCCGGCAGCCCCCGCGGCGACGCCTGTATAATGGGGCAGGGCGGGAGGCGCGAACTACAACTCCCAGCAGCCCCCGCGGCGGAGCCTTTATAAAGGGGCAGAGCGGAAGGCGCCAACTACAACTCCCAGCAGCCCCCGCGGCGCCGCCTTTCTAATAGGCAGCGCGGAAGGCGCCAACTACAACTCCCAGCAGCCCCCGCGGCGCCTCAGTCGCAATGGGGCGGGGCGGGAGGCGCCAACTACAACTTATTGCTTATTTTTTAGGGTTTTTTTTCTCATTTTCGCTTCATTTCTTGCCATTTTATATCATTTTTTTGCCGCTTTCGTTCATTTCCTGCCGTTTTATTTCATTTTTGCCCTTTTTAGTTCATTTCTTCCTCTATTACTATAATTTTTTCAATTTTTGCTTCACTTCTTGCCATTTTATAGATTTTTTCGCCACTTTTGCCTCATTCCTTGCCATTTTAATGCCACTTTTTGCCATTTTTAGTTCACTTCTTGCTATTTTTACGTCATTTTCCCCATTTTTGAGTCATTTCTTGCCACTCATCACCCCCCAGCGCGGTTTCGGGGTGAATTCCCGTGAGTTCCGGCTTGAGGAGGGAGCGGAGATTTGCTTCACGTGGGGGAAAAACTACTAGAAAACTTAAAAAACGTTAAAAAATGAGAAAAAAAAGAGAAATGCTTAAGCTCAGAGAAATAAAAGGGGGGGGCCCTTCCCAACATGGCGGCGCCCGCCTCAACATGGCGGCGGCCACCTCAACATGGCGGCGCCTCCCTCCCAGCCGCGCCTGGTGGGGGCGCCCTTCTCAAAATGGCGCCCCCCACAAAATCTCCCGCCTATAGGGAAAGAGCGCGCGCTCGCCCTTCCCAAGATGGCGGCGCGGCGCGGTCAAGATGGCGCCGGGGCCCCGCCTTTTCCCTCGCCGTTTCCGCGTTCGAATCCAACTTTCCCGGGCGACCGGAGCCCC